>NC_061457.1:6666666-6969696 GCF_022581195.2 Helicoverpa zea
ACAGTTAAAGTAAGGTTTACCAATAACAATGAAAGAGGTTTTCGAGGATGTGCAATAAAAACAATATTTATATTCAATTAAAGGTTTTTAATCATCAATATTTCTCAATAATATATTATCTAAGAACTGAGCAGGGGGTTCAATTGAGTTTTGGTATCTCGCCCAGCTTAAATACCAGATAATAGTCATTATGTGGGCACAACAGCCCACTGTTCTACGCCCAAAGATACAATTGCAACAGTATGCCTGATGGTAGGAGCTTCTTACAAAGTACACAATTGCGTCCAACAGTGCATTGCATCTTATTATGCTCGACTGCTTGAGACCAACACGTCGTACATATAAGGTCATGAGCTTCAACCTGTAATAATAAATACAAAAAACATTAGTAAATATCAAGTAACTTGCAATTGTGGCAATTGATTTGAAAACCGAGAAATTGTGTGCTTATGAAAACATAAGTAGGTAGTAACATTCTTATCAAAATTAGAAAAACACTTTCGTAGACCACTTACCATACGGGGAACGGTCCATTGTTGTATGCAACGAAGTATATCTTCGTTTTCTAATACCAAAGAACCTCCAGCAGATCCACAATTTATACAATATACTATATTCTGCATCCATTGTTGTAATTATAATATAACTAAATTCGATCACAGACAGAGCAATATCCGAAAATGCTAGTAAAATCCAGTTCTTCACACAAAGCCGAGTCTACCAAGTACGCAATCTAATCGGAGTCCGTAATCAAGCCAAAGTTGTTAGAATAAAACCATGAAACGCATAGAAAATCACAAAAGAAACGATAGTCGCAAAGCTATCAAACTGACTTCTAGCAAACTGACTGAAGTACACCAGTGTTGCCAATTACGAAAACTATAATCCTACTCGAGTGCCAAGCTAGAAATTCGCGATTTCGCTCAAAACCATCTTAAAACATTATACAAATACTAGTTTTTTTCTAGCTAGTCAGTTTAGGTATTTAAATGAATAAAGTGTTAGCAACTAATTTTAATAACCGACTTCGGAAAGGAGGTTCTCAATTCGATCCGTATTTACCGAAATCCCGAAAACTTCCGAAACTGGCAGCACTGGCCGACGGAAACATTTTATAAGGCATCAATAATTGTGACCCTACTTTTTATTTGGAATTTTTTTATTTGAAGTGTCCGTGGAATACTAAAATATGTTTCAAACAATATAAAAATAAATAAAAATTATAGTATAATTTATATTCACATCGGTTCTTAGGCCAAAATTGAACAATGTCCTTTAATAGATATTTCTAACTACCTAGCAACTATTTTCCATAAAATTAAAAGCGTGGAAAATATGTATTAGTCCTGCTTCACCTGTGACCTAAATACTTGATATGATCATTCAAAGAACCAATTTCACAAAGCCTAATTGGACGAAATAGTTTAAGTATTCTTGTATGTAAAAAAAGTTTTGCTGTAATATCTTTCACCAAAGATTTTTTATTCTCATGGAATGTTTATCAATTGGAGATTCAATATGGGGTTTAATCCCCTACTAACTATTTTTGCATTATTTAAACAGTTTTGAAATACCATCAGACGGAAATAATCACAGAACTCTTACCTATTGCACAAATTAAAAAAAGTTGTTGCCACAAAATTCTAAGAGTAAAACTGATATGTATTATTTAAAAAATGGAAGACAGTCTTCGGCCATTTCGCCATGGAGATACATGAGTGTGTACTTCTGAGGCAGTTGGTACTAAGGTATATGCCGCAGAGCTTCGGCAGGAGGCACGCTCATGTCAGGCTCCTCCATATTGTTGGCTATGTTTGCACTGTCTTCTTCAGGAGCCGTGTTCACTCGCCTGCTGGTTTTCATGCGCTTCGCCTCACCCATTTTCTTTTCTAGTAATCGCCTGAAAAAAAATATGCTTATCAGTATCTTACTTCCAAGCCCTTCCAACAGAGAAAGCTTTTGTGCCCGGGTCTCTCTATATTGTAGGCATTTCTATTGCCATCATTACGTAGCACTAGGCACAAAAGAGACACTATTATAATGTTTATCTACAGATAAAACTACTAAAACCAAACAATAATCAATAGGTATCTTTACTGCCACGATTTAACAATAATAGGATTAATAATCTGGCATTAGGCTGTGATATACCGTAATCGTTAAGCTTTCTCACGGTATCAGTTTCTCGGTAAATAACTCCCTTAGATTAAAGTACATGCACTTTATTGCATACTTTCATTGTTATCAGCAACAGCTCTGTAACGAATACTGAACACTCGGAATAATAAAACTTCCAAGGTGATTACGTAATTACATTAGTTCCTACGAAATGATAACAAATAAGCGTCGAATGGAATGCATGAATTGCGAATGATAATGACAACTTTTTCCTCAACGTCATTACGATTATCAAATAAGTAAAAATAAACTTTCGAATAGGGTATAGGGCGGGGGTTGTGCTAAAAATCTGAATGTAGGCATTTTGAAACCCACATAGTGCCATTTTAATTATTGAAGTTTGTTGCTACTAGAGTTCAGTTTTGCTACTGTTTGGTATCAAGTTTGTTGCTACAAGAGGAATACAGTATCAACTTACTGTTGTCTGCAATCTATGAGCACTCCCAGTAGGAACACAGCAGCGATGGCGATGAGCATCACGACTGTCATGCCCACTATGGTGGTCACCGTCAGGGCAGGCAGCTCCTCGGAGATCATCGACACCGTCAGGTTGGGGTCCGATGTTGACTCCACCGAATCTAAAAGAAATGATTAACTATTAAGTAATTGCTAGCGTGACGTATTAAACTAGCCTCTTTGGCACTATCCCGTACACAGATAAAATATAGCCTACATCACCAGTTCAGTGTAGCTTCCTAGCAGTGAAAGAATTTTTCAAGTCTGGTTAATTCGGAGAGGGTACCCATCACCAAGAAAAAATTCGGAGGCGTTCAGGTTCGGAGCTTTTAGTTAGGGTACAAAAAAAATAGACTACCGGATAGAATTAAGAAATCGTACTAATAAATGGGCACGATCAGCATCTAATGTACTCTTTGCAAAGATTAACAAAATTAGGACTAGCGTAAAAAGACCATAACATAATTAGCAGAATCTAATTCAAACTAAACATTTTTAATTACTAACGATGTCCGTTCTGATTAATCGGTTGACAGGAAGTAGCTATCAGTAAAAACCCGTAAACATATTTAATTGTTAACAATAACAAAAAAATACCCAACAACTTTCAGCATCTGTGAAAAGTAATGAATTCTTTAATGTCCCTGACGGTCAGGGTGTGTAAGTTGCTATATTTCTGTAGGTCAGGCCCTGACCAGAACTGAACTGAACTTACACAGGTAGGTAACTGTGCTACTAAATCGAAAACGTCCGGTTTTTGGGATCTCGAGCTTTTAGTACCTTTTTTTATTGTGTAATAAGATTTTCCAAAATATTTTTTTTTTTTTGTAAATAGATAATTTTCAGTTTACACAAGAAACTATCAATTGTACTTCAGCATTCGTTTTCGACCCCTAAATTTCATAGAGGGATAAGGTCTTTTCAAATAACATCTCTCAAGGAATAAATAAAATTAATAGAGAAGTCTCATTCAAGTCTGTAAAGTTGTAAATTAACAGTGGAAAAGTGGTGGGCCATCAAAATTCGCAGTATTTTAACTACATACTGTACGTCGCAATTAAAAAGGCGACAATGACATACAATGAAATTGATCCTAACATTATATTTGATGACACTACCATATGGGAATCAAATTAAATTGATCATTGTGCGAGCATGAAGTTCTTAGAATGTTATTGAATGACGCATACAACAAACATTTACCTTCGTCCGGCCAACTAAATGCCTTCTCCCCAGATGAATCCATTCTTCTTTAGTGTTTGTTCCCGTTTCTCTCCTCGTCTGTCAACTGTGGGCAAAGACACATGGCTATAGCAAACCATTAAAATATATCAAGTATGTACACTAGGTTCGTCAATTTTCATAGTTATTGCATCACGAGATCTAAAGCAAGAGAAAAATGAAGCCAAGTCTAATAAAACAAAAATTTCATCCAGGCTTTAACACACTGGGAAGGAAAATTCCATCATTTTTTTTTTTTTTCTTTATTGCATATAAAATGTGATCACTTGGATTTTCCAACTCGCTTTAGATGTAATCTTCATCCCAATTATGTATAAACGGCCCTTAAGACTTGATAGTATCTGAATCCCAAAAATTGGAAAATTCTTTTCCTAGATTAAGGTAAGTATTTATCAACCGCTGATAAAGCGATTCTGTTTAAATGGGTTTCGATATATTTGTGATATTCATCATTCCTTACGGGTTTAGAAAACAATTCCGAGAAGTAAAATAATTGATATGACGTAAATCAATTATGATCAAAGATATCATTTGTATATTTTAGTCAAAAATGTCATATAAATTAAGTACATGTAGTAGCAAAGATTGTTAATCAATGCCGCTATCGTGTATTGAGATCTCTGATTACGAATTTAACAAGGAGCCGACCGTGGCATTGTCTGCGCTAGTATTGTACTGGGTTCATAAACCTAAATAACCTCTAATGTTTGATAATAATGTGCACTATACGCAGACAATCTAACGTTTATTATTCTTAACTGTTTAGATAACATTAGCGATACATTTGACCAGTAAAATCATAAAAGAATCCTTTCTGAACACATTTGTTAATGCAAGTGCTAATGATATTGAGTATTATGTCACACACATCAACCATAAAAAGGTGCCTTTAAATATGGATTGCAATTGTGCTATATAGAATTTGCGTCAGCGTCAACAGTGGCTGCTGATTACATCGTTAACACGATCGGGTGTAAAAATCTTAGCCAAAGTCACGTCCTACTTAGTAGCATGCTATGTACTGTTATCGGTGTTATTTTTCCACACAGTGCAGCAAGCTTCACAGGTGCGTATGTAACACAGGGCAAAGTCACAATTTTATTTTTATAAGTTTTTATTTATTTTTAAATAAAAAACGTGTCCTACGTATTCTTTAGTCTCCAGTAATGATCAATAATTTTCAAACAAACTGTACAGGTGTTTCAATCGTACATTATTTCAGCGTGTTTTCAAACACGTGAGCTTCAGTTGCTGTAATTTGCTACTTCAATACAGCTGTTAGCGTTTTATTCGTTTTCAGTGGGTTTTTTGCTTCACAGTAATTGCTGTTGTCGTTGTCATCATCGCATTTATCATTATCATTTTTTATTGCTTTACGCTGACATAGTCGACCATATGAAGAATAAATTAGCCAATTTCCATGAAAGGTTCATCAAAAGCTTAAAAGTCCATATATTGTTTCCGTTAAAGATTTCAGATAACGTCTTACTAGAAATAACCATTCATAGCTAGGCCATTTTTTGATATCATACAATTTTTCCGATTTATCAAAATTAAAAGATAACATTCGGAAGTATTAACTAGCGTTTGCTAGATATGTAAGGTATATAAATAAATCGTTTTTCTGTATTGTTTTGTTATCAGCACAAATAATGCGGCTTTAAATCTGGCAGATTGTGTTTATAATCATTTTAATAAATAAGAGTATTTTATCATAATTAAAGGAAATGTATTTTGTTTACTTAGAAGTGCCACTTTATCAAAAGATTTTGAAAAAATATGAGCACTTTCCTGTTCGAGTTCGGACGTGACCATCAGCAAGTACATGTGTATGTCAAATTAGTCCTTTGCAGACGTTTTGTTTGGAATATTTATGCTCTATACTGTGTTATTCAAACATCATCTGCTTTCCTTTTTCCTAACTACCAGTAAAGACTGCCAAAGACCAGAAAACAACGATTCCACAAGAAAATAAGTTATAGGTACTGTAACTATATTATAGGTGGATAATTGATCTGTTTTCATTCATCGCTTTATACTCTCTGCACCTGATGCTTAGGTGTTTGATAAGATTTCCTTCTTTAGTTAAAAGGTGTTTCGAATTTACTGTTTAGCGCTTTGTTCATTAAAACTTTAGATACTCCAGGTCCAATCTTTTTGTTTGTTCAAACCGTTCCTTATCCAGAGAGTTTAAAACAAGCTTAGTCATTTCAAGCAAAGAGTTTCTAATGTGGCCAGCATGCCTGGAACCAGATTTTAACCGGTCTAGTGCAATGATCACGTCTTTCTCGTTTTGTCGCTAACGTTTCGTTTCACAAAATTAACAGTTACCTTAACTTGCCAAACTACATTTTTGTATATGTTTAAGGATAACCAGTGCCGATGCTGTTCTGTTGATTCTTATTTTAGTACATTAGGTACGACTCATGATTAGGTATATTTCAAAATACTTTCTTAACGACGCCTGTATCTTTGGTTAATCTTTAGCTGACGTTATATTCGTCCTTAATCATAGTGCGATAGTATCTTATGACGTTTTTAATGATACACCAGAAGATACAATATCCGTAAGGAAACTTATTGGACCCTCCGTTACGTGGAAGTGTATTATCACTTCCGTGGCCGGTCTGTTCAAATATTTTACCGATGAATCATTGTCGCTATTCATAAATCTACGTGGAAAAAATACGCAGGGTCATTTTAAATGTGAAGAATAAATTGAGGATACTCCTTTTGTTATCAGTGTGCATAGCTTTACTTATAAATAAAGTTTCAGCATTTGGTAAAATCTTATCATGGCACTTGACGACATTTTCGTATCGAGCACTCCTAAGTTGAATCTACACATTATTGACCATGTTATGAAGTATTGCTACAGTGAACGCCATTGAAATTAACATCAATAACGATTGTTTTAACAAATGCTGTAACTATCGCCTCCACAGTGCTTATAAACACCACTAGGTATTCACGCATGGTATATATGCTTACAAAACACATACTACAAATTTCATAACGGAAGAAATCCAATTATATTTTAGTTAAAACAACATAAAATAACAGAGGCTCATATGAAATACTTTGATTTACTACGATTCATTTACTATGATGATTGAACATAATTTTAAATTTTTTTGATCGTCTATTTTGTTCCGATCGCGAAATATTTGTAAAAAATCGTGTCAACCACAGATTTAATTAATTTCAATTTTGCAAATTAATACACGTGTATGCATAACTAGGTAGCTTTGACGCAAATCATTATAGAAACGTGTAGAAATCATAAGTATCAAGATCATCATCATCTATCATTGTGATAAAGTCTTTGCTTCATTACACGCTTTACACTGGCAGAGTTTAAGTTAACAGTATTCAAAGAATATCCTTATCTGATTAAACAAATATAATGTAATCCACCTGAAGAATAGCAGGTACCTACGTTAACAAAAGAATTCCGCAGAGGACTAACTGCACCTAATCATTTGAGCACAATACTATTGTATCATTCACTCTGTAATGCCTGCTTATATACATATAAGTAGTAGGTACCTACCCAGGTAAGTATGTATATATAGGAAATGCATAACCATAACAAAACTTCGCTACAGTCGAGTTGGTTAACTCTGTAGCGATTACTGAGGTTTACTGAAACCAGAGGCTGTAAAGATATAATAAGCAGGCAAAAGATAAGCTAATACAATATACCTACTCCTTGCAGCACCTTACAAACTAAAAAGATAAGACGGCCGTATTGCGCATATTAGGATCAAGGTTTAGAATAGATTCGTTTTTGAAAAAGTGTCCGTTGAGTGTACCGGATGGAAGGACGTCGACCAAGGCTTAGTAACGGGATCATTGTTAGGGAACTGGGTCAAGAACTCGGACCATCGCAGGCACATCGGTAAACGATTACATACGCCACTAACTGTTATAGGAATTTATTGCTAAGTCACGACAACTAAGTAGAAGGATAACTTCATTTTATTCATTTAAAACAAGTTCTTCGTCTTCAAGTCAATACTTATTATTTCTTTGATAAACATTCAAATATGTTTTTTTTCTCACTCCCACTCATGTTTTTAGATAATGATAAAACATTTGTAACGGCTGATATGTTTGAAAGCACCAAACATTTTAGCAACCTTCAACTGGTAGGTATTTTCCGTCAATACATCTAGTGCCATTCAGCTTGAACGCAAAAAATAACACAAACAGCAGGCAGGTTTCCACTTACGTAAACACGCAGACCCCGACAATGTGGTCCTTTCACTTGGAAAAAAGAACCAGTTCAGTTATAGTCGATTTTACACACTAAATACTTTGGCACTGTTTGTGGATAGGATTACTGTAATGTTTATGTTCGAATATCACTGTATGGCGTGTGCGCGCGCTCGGTGTGGTGACGACGCATGCGCAGCGCTCCACGGCGCGTCTCTCACTGTGGTGTCGGTAGCTGCGAGATCACTTCACTAATGTCTTGTGACAAAACCTTTTGCTAGACAATAGTTTGACTACATCGGTTACCTATAGCCTATTATTGCATTGACTGCTATTGTATCACTTATGGAACGTCAACAACCATCTGTAAAGTATAAAACAATGATTCAATTTCAATCCACGTCAAACAGTTAAACCTGACGCTTGAACCGCCCCCTTTGGCGCCAGATCACTAAACCACACGAGTAGATAAGACACATAATATCTATTGATTTATGTTGCAAAATGACTATTAATTGTCATAAATAAAAGAGAAAAACAGCTTGGGCACATTCTACTAAGTTACATGAGAGCTGATGCAACGAGAGGTCGATACTCGAATGTCCAAGAACGTGAGTCATCGACACCACTAAGTACCTGTACCATGCAACCTTAATATAATACCTTGATTTAATCGTAACTTGAACACGTACTTACTGTGGGTAATATAAGTAATTATCGACCTTCAATTAGCAGTAATATAATTCATAATTTTAATGAATCTTCAGAATAAAAACTGGCACAGCACGTGTGCATTATAACGTTTAATTTAAATTAAATGAGAATGAGAACATTCGATCGAATTGAGAATTTATATCGTATATATGAAGTTGTATTACGTTCCGCAAATGGACTTTAATTTCTAAGATATTCGATCAATCCATGTATAATTTACTTTCAAACGGTCTGAGTGAACGTGAGACGCGATCACGTGATACCGCGCAGTCGACTCCGGTGCAGGTTGTTTGCACAAGTCGGAATCTGCACCACAACGGATATTACAAGATGATAGATATTTATATTAAGGCCACATTTACATACCGAAAATTGCATTTATGTCGTTATGGTGATAAATAATCTGCTAATTAATGATTGGTCAGATAACTAATTATAGTTCGGCCATTCAGAGAATGCGTTCCTGACACGTCGCGATTGAACTGACGACGTAATAACATTCATTGATTATTGATATAATAATGTTGTTTTAATGCTCCTCAATTGTTAAAACGGTAAACAACCAGCAAAAATATTTTTATCGTAACTGCAACGCCATTGCAAAGTTACGTCGTCAGTTCAATCGCGACGTGTCAGGAACGCATTCTCTGAATGGCCGAACTTATAGTATCATAAATAGCTACGCACATGTTTCATTATTGATTATTCAATACTAATTTTGACGTTAAATAATGAGACAATTAAATTAAGTTTTACTTATGGTAAAGATGATAATGCTCAATTTTAATATAAAAATATCTAAATTACATAATGCCATTGAAGAAATATATATTTTTCAACTCAATACGTTACCATATTAATGAAATCTTACACGTATCTAGGACCTGTATTGTATAACGAATAAAATCTGGGCTGAAATCAAACGAACTGACGCCTGGTCTACTTAGGTAATAACAGTGTTACTGAACCAAGACCGACTTCTTTTACAATATTGATTCCGTGTGAAGAAATCTGTCGAACTGTGTAAAAGGCCTTTTAATATGTATAACGCAAGAAAATTATGTAAGTTTATGTGGACAAAAGCGTGGAGGCTGCATTACAAGCACCTAAAAAGAATTGATCACATACATACTAATATGGAATAGAGATTTTCAGGAAGTATAAAAATTTCACACCAGAAACAAAATATTACACCTATTCTGAAAGTCATATGGTGAATTTTCCGACACCATACTCTGTCTATAAACCATTTACGTAATTCTGTGTAACTTTTTAAACTCCAAACAATACACAAAAGCTAATGAATCAAAGATTATTCAGAGAAAGTGACAACGCCGATTTAAAATTAGCATTCTTAATAACTATGACGAATTATATTATTCGCTTGCCTATCTATGTCTACGTCTACGTGTACGATAAATTTGGTATTCGACCTTAGAATTAATACAAATTATCAGAGTTTTAATCACTTCTAAGATATATTTGAAATAATTTTCATTAGCTTAATGATGGAAATAACTTCACCTGTTGAGGATATCCTCCTAAAAGATCCTAAAAGGTCACGGTGGCTGTCTTTATATAAGGAAATTAGTTAGCTGCTACAGTATACAAGCATTTGCGCAGACACAGGTGTACTCCTATTCTTTCACTCTCATACCGTCCCGATAATCTGACAAAACTGGAGAGAGATCAGGCGCCGGACCGTCATTAACGTGTTCTCCGAGTTACGGGTGTATCAATCATCAACTTCCAGATTTCGAGCTGCTTTTACTTTCTTAAACTCACAAGGCGATTTCGACGCGACCCGGGAAACGAACCCGAAACTTCGTGCACAGCAGTCGCGCTACGAGATACCAATGAAGCAGTCCTGAGTATGTACGGAACTGATTCCAGAAGATGAATTATCCTTTATAACATTACAATTGTACAATTGTGTATATTCAAAACAGGCAGTTCTATAGATAGTAAAAGGCTTTTATAATTACGCAACGCTATTGTAATCTAGACGGTAAATTCTAATCTAATGACTGAATGAATGATGAAGCCTAGAGAGATGTTCATCAGATAATCCGAGGTACTTACTAACTTTCTTAACTTTTCTAAAAAAAAAGTAGAAGTAGCTTTGGACAAAAAAGAAATTACTTTTTATCGTTACCCTCTCGTCAGCCGCCAGGTTTGCAACGATCACCACTGGCCTTCAACACAGAGGAAAAGACTACATGCGCTCTCAAAAACGTGACCGAAATCCCATTTAGGCTGTTCTAGACAATTCCTCATTAAATACAACTGATAAACATGATCAAGTACATAGGTACAAGCAGTGATTGCTGTCCATCCATATCTACAACATTATCTTATAAAAACTTGCATTTGATACAAATAAATGATAACACTAACCTTAATTATGATCTGCAAAAATAAACAACAACTAGATCAAGTATTATTTGTTTATTTCAGGTAACTAATTAGTCTATTTTTAATTGCAGTCGATTTAGTGATAAGAAAGGGTGCGTTCGTTATATATTTTGCAATATGTCTAGCGATTCACCCATATTTGTATACTACGCCATTTTCTGAATAAAGCAGCGGTCGTCTGACGGTCAAATTGCTTTCAGAACAAAAGAAACTTGAGAGACTGTGTTTCAAGTGTAAACATACTGATTGTTTTTTAATAAAATATGATAATGATGCATACAGACATAAATACTAAAAGTGAGATAAATATACTTCATAACAGCCTATTTATTTTTTTAAGTTAAAGAGATAGGTACACTTTTTAAATATTCAGGAAGATCTTTTGCTTTGGCAAACGATCCTTGAAACTAATAGATCGTCTCTATTGTGTTACCATCTAAAATCAAGAAACAGAATAAATTCAATTAAGTTTAAGACGTCAGTGTTTTTATTACTACAGGCAAAGATTGAATAGGTATAGTGCTTCGCGCCATTTCTGGTAAAACCCTGTAGCTTTTGCAGGGGAATTCACATAATTTGCATACATTTTTTTATCCGATCTATTAAGGAAAGCTAAAAGAGTACTAGTCATCATGTTCAAATAAAATAATAATATCATCTTTGAAACCAATAAAATAGTTTAAAAGATTTATTTGCGAATACAACAAACAAATCCAACAGAAGGTAGCATACCTACATACATATGATTAAAATAAAAGAATTCATTTAGATGTCAGAACGAACTTAAAAATATTTTTATATTCAATTGTTTTTCAAAAAACAATAAGTTGAATGAATTGTGGATAGCAATGAATTTAACGCATATCGTTCTCCAAATTGTCTGACTGTTAGCTATTTTTTAGTTTAGTATCCACCTCATTCCGGCGAATATACAAACTCATCCATCACATTGATTGAAAATATTGTGATATAATGAATGGCGTCCACGGCCGATGTCGGCCACGGCGGCTGTTTTCATTTAAGGAGATCAGCCAGCTGCGCAGGACATATTATAGTGCACGAGCATTTGTGCAGACACAGGTGCACTCCCTATTCCGTCACTCTCATAACCCGATGGGACGGCAATCCGACACGACCGGAAAGAGATCAGGCGCAGGACCGACATTTACGTACTCTCCGATGCACGGGTGAATCAATCACCAACTTCCAGACTACGGGCTGCTTTGTGAAAGTTCAAGAAAACCCACAAAGCGATTTCGGCCCGACTCGGGAATCGAACCCGAGACCTCGAGAACAGCAGCCGCGCTTGCAACCACTAGACCAACGAGGCAGTCGTAATTGTGATATATTTATTTATTAAAGGGTTTACCAACAATGATTGCGTAACAAATAGTAAATAAACCTCAATACTCAATTCTTTATTGCATTCCACAATGTAGGTTTAGGTGGTAAACATTTATTTGGTAGGTAACAATTATGGACCCTGTCGGGTGCAGCAAAGGATATTCTTAATATATGTATGTGGAGAGGACTTTGCATTTAAATAACAACCTATAAGTAATAATCCGATTTTTTTTAACTCTTCATTCAGATGATTTGTGCCTTTGCAACATAACGACATCCAAGTTCTTGCAAGAATGCTACAGTTGAACCTATCTACCATTTCTAAAAATAATTAATCAACTTTTATATAAATACGTGGTCAATTGTATCGTGCAAAAATAAAGCGCTCACGTACACTCCCTCACACATTTGCACATTTCATGATAATTTCAGTACCTAATCATATCTGATAATCTCAATTATTTATCGCACAATCAAATTGCTCATAGGTTTAATACCATTCGATGATACATATCCGTATTATAATTATAAGATATATGGATAAAAAGTGACTGATAGCCATGTTTATTTCTAGCTTAAATGTATGTCAGATAACCTACAGTAAAAATATGCCCAGTTTCTTACAGCTTCCGCTCAGGACAAATGTAGCTCATAAAAGAAATTGCAATATTACTTACACCACATAATTAATATGCTAATCATCAATGTTAATCATCAAGATTAAACTATCTCATAAATTAATCAAGAATTTGAAATAAACAAAAGGCGGAGACCAAAGTACGACGATAACATTCCAGGCTTTATAAATGACATACGGAGTAAAATTAACCACTCTCTTCAGACTTTTCTAAAGATGCATATAGTATCGCTATGGTCCTAGACAAATAAAAGAAAAACCGACCAAGTGCGAGTCGGACTTGTTCGGTACCATTATTTATAAAATGAGCAAATAAAATCACGTTTGTTGTATAGGAGCCCCCCAAAAAGTTAATTTTGTTCTAGGTTTCAGTATTTGTTGCTATAGCGGCAACAGAAATGCATCATCTGTGAAAATTTCAACTCTCGAACTGCCACGGTTCATGAGATACAGCCTGGTGACAGACGGACGGACGGACGGACAGACGGACAGAGGAGCGGAAACAATAGGGTCCCGTTTTACCCTTTGGTTACAGATCCCTAAAAACCTACAATTTGACCCGGTACAATAAGATACTTCGACATTGATCTTCAGCTCACTATTTCAAATAGATTTATTAATCAACTGAGAATATGATTGTCCCTTCATGTACTGTCTGTCTTCAGTAACAATCACCATTGTCGATTAGACAATATTGTGAAAATAAAATTCCTAAGTGATGACTTGTTGCTAACTAGAAGAATTTGAGTTCGTGTTAAATACGCAATTGATAAACGTAAAAATTCAACATAAAATGTAATACTTATTATCAATACTAAGTATAGGTACTACGTGTTTCATAATCAAACCTTTGTCTTCTTTGTACCTTACAGTTAGGACAAGAATAATTTGTTCATGCAGTCACCGCTATTCGCGGTTGACACTGTTCTCTAACACAATGTAAACATGTGAAATTGTGTGCTTGGTAAACATTGTGGGTACAGTTATCTAAGATGGTGTTGGGCGTAGGGAAGCCGGCGTCGGCTTTGGTGCCCCACTTTCCTGTCACTAGACCGTCGAGATCTCCGGATGTTGAAAGCTGTGTCGAAAGTTGCGTTCCTCGCGAATAGAACACCAGTAGCAGCCTTAATTTGCAAACTAGTCATGAGTCAAGCTAATTGTGGGCAAAGAAAATACGTATTAATAAGTAGTTTTATTTTGTTATTTTTTGTATCTATTTATAGTAATAAATGCACTACTTACTTACGTAGGTACTGAGTTAATATTACAGTATTGTATTTATTGTGATAATCTTTATTGGTTAGACTTTTTGTTTTGCCGCCCTAAATGGTCGTTAATTATATGGTTTAATTTTTGTTTTTATACTTTATAAGTATTTTATATTTTTGGATTGTATTTTTATGGACCTTAGTTACGTGAAATAAAGGAATAAATAAATAAAAAATGCTCATCCGATGAAAGCACCTTCTTAAAAAAGAGCTTTCTCGCTCAGTGAAAGATATTGTTTGCCATTTACGTAAGCATTGTTATATTTTATTGGTAGAGCTACGATAAATAAAAAAACCCCAAGCACGTATTCGATACAAGAATTATACTTACGATTAATTCGATAGAATAGCTGATTAATTGAACTTAGTACTTACACTAGTGCAGTACAACCTGCGTCATTATAAATAATAGGGGAAAGGGGGGTAGCCCCGGCCAATTTTGTTTTTTTGTTATTGTGATAAAATTATCAAGGGAAATACAACGAAAACTACGAAAAAATAATCAACACAATATTTATTCGTATTAGAATATTGAAAATTTGAACAAAAATAATATCCAATACGTTTTAAACCCACTTCAAATAGTGGTCAAATTTTGATATCTTTTAAAAGTGGCGGGTAGCTCCGGCCACTTACGTAATTAGTGGCCAAATCGATTTTTGGCGACACACACATCGTAGTTATAGTACAAATCCGATGGATTTACATCTATACATGCCTCGTGAGCCCAGTCTAAATCCGATCTTGACCCGATCCTGCAGAGAAGTTCGTGAAACGTCATACTGATCTGCGGCAGCTCTCTCAGAACATTTTTTCTCAAGCGCCGCTTGAATGGCTTTTTTTCATGTTTTCTTCACTCCAGTCTCCGCGATTCGTAGTTCTAGTTTTAAATTTAGGCATTGTGACACTGAAAATTTAAAAAAAAAAAATTAAATATTAACCTCTATATAGACTAACATATGGCCGGGGATACCCCCAAAACTAATGGCCGGGGTTACCCGACATGACTTTCTTCGAAAAAAAAAATATTTAAAAAAAAGCAGCTAATTATACGTTGAAATAAACTTCAAAGTGCAAAATAGAATAGTTTTCCATTATGGAAATAAAATCAAATAAATAATTACTTACCTTTATCCAATGAATAACGGTTTTCGAAACAATTGAAGTCACGCGGCCGTCGACGACGAAAAAGAAATTGACTCTATCACTCCCGAACGCAGCGGTCAATCGACTTCAACTGTTTGCATTTGACGAATTACTCTTAAACGCACATGGACATCACACGAACTTCAAAGTCACGCCGCGCGAATTACTAATATTTACTATGGCCGAGGCTACCCACCGGCCGGGGCTACCCCCCTTTCCCCTACATACCTACAGTACTAAATATATATTACTAGGTATGTTGCTACATTTCGTACACGTGGAAGATCATTATACAATTTATGACAGAAGTGATTGCGAACGTGGATTGACTTTTTGTTTTGCGGCCCTTTAAATGGTCATTAATTTTTGTTTCTATAATTTTGGTAGGTACGTTCTTTTGAAATAAGTTATATTTGCATTTACTCTTCAAATAATCGAATATACCTTAAATGCATCGTCTACAAAGCAACTACTCACAGTCTAAGCAGTTACAACGCAGACACTACGCAGCTACAATGCGCGGTCTACGCACCTACTACGCAGCTACGACACCCAGTATATGTAGCTACTACGCAGAGACTACGCAGTGTCTACACAGTTATGGAGTCTACGAGGTTACTACGCATATTCTACGCGGCAAGTACGCAGCGATTACGTGTATTCCTTATGATTCATCTGCCGTTGTATGCCTAAAAAAGTCAGGCATACAATGCCTAAAAAAGTCAACGTCTAAAAAAAATCTAAACCTCTGAATATTTGAGAATCAATTTAATACCATCATAATAAAGAATAGAAGATTTATGAATTAGATCAAGTTTTCCTGTTTGCCAAATCCGTTCAATTTGTTTATTGTGGTATATGTGTTTTATTCGGATGGTAATCTTATTTAAGCTGTTGAAAAACACTGCACTAGAGTTGGTGACTGCAAAATAGTAATAAGTTTATTATTTATACAAAAAGCAAGCATGTATTAAATGGCAAATGTAATATTCAATGGAAATTAAATGAATAACAGTCAGTGTGACTTATTCACAAACACCAATCCGTATTTCAATGAAACTTGTTCGCTAACACAGCGCTGTGGCGCGACGTTCGTGCCAGGCACGACGCAAGCGCATACCGCCGAATAAAAACTATACACAATCGCTGGACGTTACGAACCAAGCTTACGATTACAAGAGGAATAAAGCCTTTGTACGTATGGGAACTGCAGCCATTCAAATTCCAGATAACTTACATAACTTGATAAGGGTGTTATTATTTTCGGATTCTACAGAAAAAACAAAGGAACTTATTACCTCATTAGTGAAGGCCGCACACGAGCAGATTTTCTATTTTCTTATTTTTGTGAGTGTTTGCTTCTTCACAATTTATCTCATAACCTTATTTTTATTGTTTTCAGAAACACAGCGTTATTAATCTGTTTTCAAAAAACAATGTGTCGTTCTAAGTTTCAAAGACCTCAACTGATTTTTGTCTGCAAAACCTATGCCTCTTTTCTAATTAAAAACCTATTAATATTTATTATTCAATCTAACAAACGTATGGCACATCAATATTTATTAAGAGATAAGATGTAAGTGTGGCCTTTCACTAATCCTTTATTGTTATAGATTTTGACTTACCCTTATCAAAAATTTAGGTTAAGTCCCGGCGACCTAGAATTTTTTAGATAACAGGAAAGTACTCGTAGAAATGCAACTTAAATAAGGAAAAATATCAGCATTATCCTTAAATGGTACAAATCTTTTAAAGATGCTTTTTAGTCTAGAGTTGTTGATCATTCACAAACACACAGTTTGCAGAACGAAGCTCGTCAGAAAGTGAGATAAAAAAAAAACTATCTCATGTTGTCTTCACGTCAGTTTTTTTTTAACCTTTAAAGTTTTCAACTCTATGTGGAGTGGAGAAGAATGCCACTCAAACTTAATTCATGAAGCGAATCTTGGACAGATAAAAAAATAAAGATGGGTTCTTCATTGATCGGTAAATAAAGTCAAGGTTCGGAACAAACTCGCAAAATGTCAATGTCTTGTCCGTGTATGTTTATGTGTCTGCTATGAACTAGGTACTCGGCTGATTGTTTGCACTATTGTTTAGAGACTCACTACTAATACACACGTTGTCAAATAACTTGCCATCTCTGAAGTTTGCTATTCTGCTAAATGTGCCTTCCTTGATTTCTATTCTTAGGTATATACTACGATATACTTCTATAGATGTGCGCTCACAATAATACTATGAAAATCTGTCTGGCAATATCATTACATAATGTATATTATACTGGCTACAAATGAGACAAACAATAGCATGTAATAAAACAACGATTGTTATACTATAAAAATAAATCTGATAAATGTTTTATTCCACATTAAATTATACAATGTTGGTACTATATAACTTTTATAACAAAGATTAATATTTTTTAAAGTCATATAAAAGCACATTAAAGGTTAACATAAAAATAATGACTATTTTATTTGTATTATACGACAAATTATTTTATAGTAAAATTAAAAATGCATAAAATCATTAAAATTGGAATGAAGTGTTACTCGATTTGGTAGGGCGTAAATCATATTCGTTTGTTATACGTGCCTCGTGATGCCCAGATATGTTCACTCGATTATAAAATACATTAAAATCGATTATCCTACATATCTAAAATTAATTTATTATCTGCAAATATTGTTCTCTATGAAACAATTATTGAAGAAATTTAGAAATTTCTTGCGGATTTAGTCGTATTACATATTAGTAAGTAGAACACAGTATATGTCTAGACTCTAGACGTCAGCACGCCCAGCACGATGTTTGTGGGTTTGTCTGTTCACCGGTATCCCTTGTGGTACTTGTATGACAGATACGCATCTACGCCGTGAAGGATCCCCACAACTACGCCGATGTACTGAAAACAATAGCAACAATTAGGTAACCCACATATTGTCATGTCTTTAATTTCAGAGAACAATAAAACACTAAAGATAATTACTACATTTATCTTCGTTACAATCAAAGCTGTAAAGACAGACTGCACCAAAATGTATTGTTTTATCACAGTTGTTTCTAATTTGAGTAGGTACTTGTAAATGCGAAAGTGAATTTATTTGTCCCACTTTCATCGACTTGTCAGTCAACTTATCGCGGTGTTCCGCTTAGTTATTTCATGCGTCATCAAATGTGCGTGCAGAATTAATTAGGATGACTTTTGGGCTAATGCTTCAAATGTACTTTCCTTTAGGTAAATAAACCTAATTCAATCGAATACAGAAATATATAAGTTAATCCAAAACAGAAAATAAAACCCAAAAAATTGGGTTCTTGAGCCATAGTACCACTATAGAGCAGTGCCTAGTAGAATAGTTGACTATAAAAAAAAAATCGTGCAATCGATTAGCTGGCATTGGCCATGCCTTAAGTTCTTATTTTTATGGCTATAAGTTTATTTTTTGCTATAAAAAATCAATCAAAATCAAATAATTTCAAATATGGAACGGAGTCTCAAATCTAGAAATGCATATTTTTTCCCGAATACAGTTAGAAAACAGTGACGATTGATCCTTGAGTGAGACTTACATAGACAGCCGTCATGGCCGGGTACGCGGCATACATGTTAACTAGCACATACTGCGGGTACAGGTAGATGTTCACCGCGACGCCCATGTACGAAGACGCCGACAAGTACAGGAAGCAAGCCACCGCATTGAATAGGCATTCCTGAAAACATAAATGTCAAGTTTTACTAATGCCTCTAAGAAAAGAAAATACTAATTAACCATATTATAGACATTATGTAATTTAAAAGTTTCGCTATTGCCTTACTGGAAACAAAAATTGGTCCCAGGTCCGACAAATTATAAGTTTGAATGAGTCCTCTCAAAAACAAATGGTTCTTTCATGAAAATTGTCTTTGTCTGTAGGTACGCCGTATGCAGGATTAGATAATCTAACGGCAAAGCTTGTTCACCCAACTTATTGCAATACTCAACTATGCAGGAGCTGCTCACTTATATAGGCGACGTTACAGTAATTGCGCTAAGAATTTATAGGTACACAAGTCGATAACATTAAATATGTATATCATCTAAAATGTTTTTACTTACAAAGATAGATTGTCGAATAAGCTGCTGTGTGTTTGAGGAGAGCACGTAGCAAGCAATGAGGAGTGCGGTGGTTAGAAGACAGGCGGAGGCCGTCGTCAGGAATCCATGGAATGCGGAGCCCATGGTGCCAGCCGCTGACATGCCATACTTCACCAGCAGGCTCTGGCACAGTCCACCTAACATCTGCGGGGAGAAATGGAGCCATGAAAACTTTATTGTTGCTGCGAACTAGCTATCACATAAAGAAATGTAAGTTTCATATTTCCGTGCAGTTTCATAAGAGATTTAATCCAAAAAAATATTAAAAAGTTAATTTTAGCATATTAAAAAAGTTCCAATTAGCCCAAAATATTTGCGAAGTTTTTAGGACGATCCAACAAAATGCACAATTTTGATGCATGCATTCGAATGCAGCAAGATTATTTTATCTTATGTTTAAACTCATGTTGTAATTATGGTCAGAATAGAAGTTTATTTACCTAGTTAGTGCAGTAAGCTAATAGCAAAATACGTAAATGATCTGTAATGATGAGTCAGTGTTACTCATTAAACAAAAATGTGACGAAATTGATTAACAGATGAACTAATTATGAAAGCAATACGCAAGCACATTTTTATCACACGAATATTACAGCGCCTTTCACAATTTCATGAAA
Source organism: Helicoverpa zea (assembly GCF_022581195.2). Lineage (NCBI taxonomy): Eukaryota > Metazoa > Arthropoda > Insecta > Lepidoptera > Noctuidae > Helicoverpa > Helicoverpa zea. The sequence goes on from NC_061457.1 coordinate 6,687,044, forward strand.
AAATAATGAATAAGAAATAATGCTTACAGCTTCGGCAAGCTTAATGATGCCATGGTGGGTGGTCAGATATCCAAGGTTCAGACATTCACAGCATCGGCAGCAGCAGCACTTGATGCCCTTAGAGCCGCCCCCTCCGGGTGGCACTCGCACTATCGTTGGTCCACGAGTCATATTAACTTACTAAAAGTTCACTTAACTTCACTGAACACAACGGATGAACATCGATCAGACACGTTTACAGCACTACTGGATCTTTACACAGGAAATAAGGGAGAGTTCAATCCTCTTACACGGTCAGAATTACTCATAACAACATTATATTTAGAAGACCAAATAGTTTTTAGGTGTTTCGGGAGCGCGTTCATCGAACTCTGACCTACACAATGGATTTAAGAATAGATACAGCCAATACTCAATTCACTCGCTAAGGTATTTTTTTTCAGAAAAACGAAAAAACAGTCTGGTGATAATTTAAACAAAGATATGTCTGGAGCGGCACAAAGTTGGAATAATTTTGAATGTGTCGCGTGCGCGCGCGCAGCGTGTGCCGTTAATTATAAAAATAGAGCGACGCACTCGCGACGGGAGGGTTGATTTCTATTTCTGGATAATACGCATTAACCGTATTTTTGTTTTGATTTGTACGGAAATCCTAACGAAGCCGTCAACATCTGTATCGCAATTAGTTATCGTTAATTTAAATAAATCATAAGTGTAATAACTGTCATGAGTCATTGGGTATCTAGGTTAAATACTTGTCGATATCCTTCGGTCTACAGAACTTAATAGTTCTTCCCGATGAACGCTTTGTGACGGGGCCCTGGAAATGGCTCGCAGCGAACCTGACCATAGTATGATTTTACTATGTTATGTTATCTATGTTGTATAATGGTTCTAGGTATTGCTTGAAAGGACAACTATGATTGACTATTAGGATACATAAATCACAGACTTTAGATAGAAGACATTCTGTTCCGTTCCCAAATAAAATTTGATTCGATAAGGGTAGGAGGACGATGAATGGTATAAGAATAATCAAACTTTGTTTTGGGTATGTACTTTTATTGTCAGCAATTTCACCCGAGTTCCTTGGGACTTGGGACCAACTTCGTGCACATGAAAAAAATCCTAGTTATGTCACTGAAAATAATTTTCAAATAGGACTAGTCCTGAAATTAGTACGCTCAAGCAAGTAGATAAACAAACTCTTCAACCCTGTCTATACCATATGGTATAGATAGATTTCTGTGTACAGTATTGCGAAATTGGAACTTGTCGCTTCTGGGTACTGGCCTACTAATCCTTTGCCAATGAATTTCATGAGTGCAGATGCCTTCGATAATGTGTATCTAAATAATTAACTCGGTTATTTTCTTATCGTGGCAGCCAAGTGCTATTTGAAGACTTGCCGACTGTGTAGGGTCAAGTCTTTTTTGAAAGTTACGAGATAAAATATGATCATGATTAACAGTAGGAAGGATAGTTTCTTCTCCACCAACCATTTGGATGGTGATTATTTTTTTTTAAGGGTCGAATTGCTTGCTATCTGTATACGGATAAAGAGATAATTTTATAGTGCAAAATGGAGGAAAACATAAGGTACTTATATTGTAAAATAAAATATCGGAATATACAGAAAGTACAAACATTTATTTTTCTTTTGTAGCATAAGTTTTTTTCTAAATTATGTCAAAAATATTTATGTTGATAGACTGGTCTGTGTATTTTCTTAAATAATGTTTAATGTTTCGTGAAATCACTGATCCCAAATCAGCATGTCGATTCTATAAAATATCACAACTCACTTCGACATCACTCTCACTTCGACTTCGATCTAAAGGTAGAATTCCGTGGACGCGACAATAGTCAACCTTTGAAAATGTATGGCACCGTTGTCGAGGCCCGTGACAGTCGCGCGCGGCCGACGAATTTCGTAAGCTGCTCGCGGCATTGTCAAAAATTTAATTCTGGTTTTACTAAAATTCTATAGATGTTATTAAGCGCTAGACCATGTTGAGAAGCGTACGGCCGCGAGCGGCTCACGAAATTCGTCGTCCGCGCGCGACTGTCGCAGCCCTCGGCAGCGGTGCCATACATTTTCATAGGTTGACTTTTGTCGCGCGCGGCTGCGACAATCGCGACCCACGGAATTCTACCTTAAAGTTTCGTGATTGACATTGTCAAACTACACTAGCGCTTCACTATCGAGCGTGTTGACAAGTTGAACTAAATCAAAGTCGAGATTTTGGCAGATTTGTCAAAATCTGTCTATCTATAGGGGAGGTAGGGGAGAGATGGGCAGTTGGGAGACATGATCAAATCAGAATAAAAGGGGGGTCCTTTTATTCTGATTTCTGATCATAGTTTTGTTTTTTTTTAATTGGGTAGTTTACGTTACCGACTGGTAACGGTGTTCATCCATAGACTATCTGTCATTTCTGTGAGTTGTCAAGAACAAACACTCGTAAAAGTACTTAAATATTTTGTTGCGGTTTCGGATCGTTATAAAGAGAAAACTAATGAAAGGTATGTGTATTTTCTATTATTAATTATTGATTGTCAAAATCTCCAGTTACAATTATAGTAAGTCGATGCAATCCACACCTATTATACCTTTAGAAGAGAGTACTACAGCAATAGTTAATGGGCCCCACGTTTTTATTTTAGTCTAATATGACCGGGACCACCTACGTAGGTTGACAGGTAAGTAACTATTTTTTATTTTCTAGTTTTCAGTGCACATAAGATAAAACCGTTTAACTTAAAAGTTTTTTTACCGATTTTTTTTTCATAAACTAAGTCAAAAGTGTCCAATGCTCTCTATGGTAGGGAGGCTTTTCTTCGTCAGTGAAAATTTGTGAGGTTATAAATCTGCGCGAAAAATCCTTTATAGAATCTTGTTTCAGGTACCGTTGCCAACTTGATCTAGAGACTATTATATTTAAAATAGTGTTTAAATAAAGTTCTAAGTGTTTTAAAGTGATTAAGTGCCTACATTTAACGATGGCTAGAATGTTTTTGCTTAAATCTTTATTAGAAGAAGCTCATGCTTTAGATAATTTAGAAAAGCGTCAACAATCTGCTAGAATTCGTAGTTTACCTTTATTAACTCGCGATGATGACTATGTGAGCATATATAGATTGTCAAAGGAGCTAATTGACCAACTGGAGTCTGATTTACTGCCCCTGATAAAGCCCACAAAACGTCGAGGCAAAGGACTTACAACTCGTGTAAAAGTAAGTATTGACACAGTTTATAGTTGAAAAATTGTAATCAAGCACACAATAATAAGAAAAACACTTAGTTCTTAATAAGGAGTATTCCCTTTATGTGGTTTCCCCGCCAGCTGATATGTTTTCAAAAGCCTCTGTACTTCAGTTATAATATTGGTATTCTCTTAAGCATGAAAATAACCAAATTGGTCTCAATTTTGTTTTCACTAAATCCAGATAAAGTAGGTATTACATTTTTTATTGATTTATTGTTTCACAGATACTATGTACTTTATCATTCTTGGCTAGTGGCAGTTACCAGAAGGTTATTAAAGAGGGCATCAGAACTTATTTATCGCAACCGTCTGCATCTCGTTGCATAAATGAAGTAGTGGAAGCTCTGAACAATCCGGCCGTAGTAAAAAAATATATAAGGTTTCCTCAAAATCAGCAAGAAAGGCAAATTTTAAAAGAAAGGTTAGTACCTAGATATAATATAATTTTAATATTATTATAATTAAACTGACCCTTTTATTTTTACAGTTGATCATGTTAGTGATTATTGTAAATTACAGGTTCTACAAAAGGTTTGGGTTTCCAGCCACCATAGGCTGTATTGATGGCACTCTGGTGGCAATGAAGAGACCAGCAGAGAACGAAGAACGGTTTTACTGCCGCAAAGGCTACCATGCAAGAAATGTGCAATTGGTAAAATGGATTTCAATGTTGTAATCAATAACAAATTATAACTAAAACATCATATTTAGCTAAAATTCTGTGTCAAAACTGATAAAATTAAAAACTGATTAATCTCGGTTGACATTTTGTCGAGTGGGGAAGTCACTAGCACAGCATTGGTCGATGTCGAGCTCACTTCACTTCGCAAGTGATTAGGTGATGTTTACAGAATGCAAAATCAAGGTCGTTCTGAATCGAATGCGAAGTGAGAGTGAATAGCGAAGTGAAATGCGAGTTGTTGTTCGAATTTTATAGAATCGACGTGCAGGCAGGCCTTGGCCCTGTTGCGCCCCGCTGGGGTTGCTGACAGTATTCTACTTGTGTAGCCCTTTCATTTGATACCCATATTGAGGGGGCTGTGCCATTTTGTGCCGGCGGCCATATTGGATTTAATTAAAGGTGTATACAAAATTTCAGACCAATCGGTTGACAGGAAGAGGGTGAAATTTGAATTACTAAATTTGATCCAAGAATAAATAATAAAACAAACGGGGTGAGCTAAATAAAACCGTTTAAATATCTCGTAATGTTGAAACTGATTGTAATTTTTAGGAAAGCTCTTTCATTATATCTAGCCGAATATAAGAAATGGCAATAAAAGTTGATAATGATCTGTAAAATCTGATTTTTTATGCAATAAATTGTGAAAAAGTGCCCATCCCTCCCCTACCTCCCCTAAAGTATGAAATGACATTACGAATCGAAGTGAAATGCGAGTTGTTGATCGAGTTTTATAGAATCCCAGTACAGATCTAGTCGAATAGGCAGAAAAACCCGTGTTCCATTTTTAAATATTTTGTAAAATAATCTTTTTTTTTTCTTTTTAATCAGAAAATACTTATTTAACATACATGGTATAAAATATCTGTTATATAGGTATAATATCTTTTGTCACGAAAAAAATATAATGGAAGATTAAGATTAATTCACGGATTGATTAAGTCACGGAATTTTCTTCTATTTCTTAAACTTATTACTTACTTACTTATAATTAAATATGCACCTTTTCTTAGGATATAATCCAAGGGTTTTAGCTAAAACACTTCTATGTACTCGTAATACTTAAGTTTTTCTGCTGAACTACAAAATCAAGCAAAAGCACAATTTATCATCATTACGACTTAAGTAAATATGTCAAGTAACTACATAAGTTTTCAATAAACGGATACAATTTTCTCTTTTTTCATATGTAAAATTCAAATAAAATTGAATTAAATTATACTTACATTACTAACATAATATTTCGGAGTATAAGTAGGTAAGTTTCCTGAATTTTCTATCCAATCATTCAAAATGCGCAATAATGAATTACGATAAATAAATCAATCAACAATACAGTTTAGAAAATCTAATAAAATGATTACTTATACATTTAATTTTAACAGTAAAACAAAACATATTTCATTACAAAGGACATAAAGGTTAAATATAAATGAACAGACGTAGTGAGCTCACTTTGCACCTATCTTACAAATATGGCATAAAAGCATTCTTATCATTAGAATCTTAGACTAGACATTTAGGCTAATAAAGGAATTATTCCTGTTTCTAAAAAATATATAAGTGTTCAGTATTGAGGCATATGAGTCTACAATAAATAGGTACACATATAAAATACCTCAATGGCATCTATATTAGACTAGCATTGACTTTGTCTCAAAATAGTATCGCATTTCTTTGATAACATAAACGTCCCTTTTTCTTAAAACAACTGTTTATATTTTTAAAATTAATAGTAAGTTGTTTAAAGAAAACTGACGTTTAAGTTGTCTATGAACTTGGGCATACTTAGTTCATGAAACATTTCCATAAATGCCATATACGTCGAACACAGTTAAAATATGAGTACAAAATCTGATTCCCACTCACATTATAGGGCAGTTGAAAAAAACTAGAGCTTAGGAAGAATATTCAGATTATTCTTATCAGTCACTTTTCATAACATTTCTACCAGATTTTTTTTACTTTCGGTTTTGAGGATCGTTAATTCTTCAAAATGTATCCAAATAGTGTGTTAAAATATACGCTACATACATGTATGTAGTTATCCAAATTCATGTATAATATAATTTAAAAATATGAGTTTCCTAGTGTTGCGTAATTGCGTTCTATATAGCTAACTTCTTTACTTTGTGTCGAAATCTATCTTTCAGTATTTGGCAGTTACCTGAGCACTATTCTTAATTTATTTTGTGCTATATTGAATACAATAATATGTACTTATTTAGATAATATAATAAGATTTGTATTTGATACGATTTATTGGGTTTAGCAGATTCGATAGCCCTTTTCTAAACTTTAATTCAAGTCTGAAATTAATATATTTTGCGCAATGCGAGAATAAATTAAGTAATAAATTACTATAAAGTAGTGTACAGTTATTCTTTTGAAGTTTTAAATAGTTTAAATGCCTCTGTATTGGCGATTTGCCAAAAACGTACTGAGCAAGTAAAGGGCCGCCATCACGAGGCCCATAACCTGGAACAAAGAGAAAGTTATAGAGATAGTTAAATAAGCGTGTATCGTTAAGATAGGTTTATGAAAGTAGTGGCTCCTGCCAGCGGTTTCATCCGCATTACTTAAGTGGGGACTCTCCACGAACCCAGATAAAAAGTCGCCTTTGGCCTTTTTTTTATTGATGACAGAAATCACCAAATGACCCCTCCCGCTGTGGGTTAGCAGCAGTGTCGCCTTTGGCCTTCCTTCTTAAATGGGATATGTAACACTAAAAGAGTTTTTCAAATCGGACAAGCAGTTACTGCGACCAGCGCATTCAAGCAACCAAACACTTCAGCTGTATTATATTATAGTATCGATAAGATGATACAGTTGATTTAACAGAACACAAATCAAAGGAACAACATTGAAAAACTTACCGCTGCTGCTAAATAAGGTTCGTAATCTCTTCTATATTGATCTTTCAGATGATTGACTTCTATCATAAGAGTGATGCCGGCGCACAGATATAATATAAACGCCACGCCGTGGTATATCACCTCCTGAAAATTTGAAAGGAAATATATGAAAACACAAAAAAAACTTTCTATTTTAATTCAACCTTACTTTGCAATTAACACATTCTCAACCACGTTAGAAATCACAAAGAGTAACCACATGGAGTCCGGTTAGAACTAGCATCTGTAGTTCGCAAATAATTTGTCTGCTATGCTATCACAATCCTTTGTTTGATTTTTATTTACAGAAGTAATATATGTAGGTAACACTCTACTAAAAATAACAATTACATTTTGAGTGACCGTGGAGGAACTTACATAAATAGTCTTCGATATGATAGAAGCTGTAGACAAGGAGACGATACAGGATGTTATCAGACAGAACGTGCCCACTAGACAGGCGACTGCGACGATCAGGTAGAAGAGTTCTGCCTTCCCACTGATGCCTGAGTAGCCTCTATAGTACCCGTGATCCATGTAGTATCCCACCACGCCCACGCATGCCGCACCCAGTAACTGGAAACCATAAGAAGTTCTCTTTAAGAATATACAATTAATTGGTACAGTCTAATGCTATTTCTGATTCAGAGTAGATAACTTGGCTTGTATATCAATCAATCAAGCTCCATACGGTGATAAATTAATAGAATTTATTACAATTAGCTAATTGAGGAAAGACATGTCATAGAAAAACAAGTATAATTATGGTATTCGCGTAAATGATTTTCCTCGTATTCAAACACTAGGGTGAACCTTCATGGCTATTTACAAGCAACGGTAGAATTTAAATCAATGACACATTTGAAACATTTGCAAGCAATTGTTTCCACAAGGTTTTCCTTATTTCACCGGATTTTATCAAAAAGGTCGTACCCGAAACTTGACATGAAAATACAAGTGCCTAAGTACATACATAGGTAGGTACATACAACTAAGTGCGTTTTGACGCACTTTCGCGATGCAAATCATCGAGCGTTTGTTTATTCTCGTTACTCCGAGAATAACCCGCACGGATGAAGTCATGGCTACCTCGTAAAGCGCGAGGTCGGAGAAAGATTAGCTATACCTTTAAAATTGGAATAATTTTATTGCTATTTTAAAGCATAGTTTTATGGCCACGATTGATCACACCTATGTGATATCTTCGATTACATCATTTCCTTTAATCGTAGGTTGAATGAAACTCATTAGCTAGAACATATCTTTTCATTTTTTCCACTCCGAATGACCCTTGTCAAAGTTTATGGATATAAGAAGAAGTTCAACGTTCCAGCCTTCAATTAATTCGTTACAATAAAAGTGACGATTGGTCCAAATGCAGTAACGATGGATAATTGCTGAGTGCACACAAGACTGACTCACGCCTCAAAGATAGGTCGCTAAATTCATATACCAACATGAAGTTATGTATTTGAACACGAGACAATTCAATAACCGTGATGACGCCATACATGATATCATCCATGTACTCTTCAAAGAAATCCGGACGGAAAACTAACAAAATGTACAAACTGAATCACATTAACATTTAACCGGGGACATTGTAAAATTCAATTATTTTGCAAAGCTTCGTTACTAACAAGTAAATGATGCATTATTGTAATGTCGTCAACATTTATTTATGGAAACTTTATTGCATTATATAATGTAGTTATACAACAGTTATGCTTTAAAATATGGAAAGAATTATGAACCTTGTTCACAATATATTTACATTAATTGAAAATAAAATAAAATAAACTTATATATGGAACTATACTAACTATACTAACTAGTTATATATATATAACTTATATATTTATGGAAATTGAAATAAATGTGGTTGTTGCAGAAATAGCGTCATTTGTGTTTTAAAGCTTACCAAATAAAATACAAAATTGTATGAACCCACATTCCGTAATTTAGTTATTATTTGGATGTTTACTCAATCTCATATTTCCATTTGAACTGTAAATATCTAGTTTTACGTAGAACTTTTATTTATGTGATAATTCAAGGAGCGTCTTGTTTTGATTCGGGTTGCTCAACCACGATATTTACGTAACAGAAAGTAGGTTACTCTCCGGATCAAAATATCTGGAGTAGGCAGGAAACATTGTTGATCATTCATACTGCTCACTCACTCACTTAACAAGTTGTTCACAATGCTATTAATACATTGTTATCATTATTCAATAACTAGTATAATAATAATTAACTGCAGTACGTCCGTTTTTAAATGAGACTATTTCATAACAAGCTATAATCAAAGCTTTGCATTCATAAAACTGAATCATGTATTTATTGTAACATAAAGTTGATGTTTTGGTAACAATTGTAACTACATACTTATGTGTATGTATACTCACATCATCATCCTCCGAGCCTTTTCCCAATCATGTTGGGGTCGGCTTCCAGTCTAACCGGATTCAGCTGAGTACCAGTGCTTTACAAGAAGCGACTGCCTATCTGACCTCCTCAACCCAGTATCCCGGGCAACCCGATACCCCTTGGTTAGACTGGTGTCAGACTTACTGGCTTCTGACTACCCGTAACGACTGCCAAGGATGTATGTATACTCACAAATGTAGTTAAAACCTACGTACCTACTTATGTAGTACCTAACACTTTTAAAAGTTTATAAAGGCAGATAAACAGTCTCGTCAATTTGCAATGTACGAGTATGGAAAACATAATCAAACTTATAACATGTGTATGTAATAGAGAGTATCTACTCTTTGGTATGTCCTTAGTTCATGTATAGTGTCTAGGTAGTTAGATATACTCACCAACTGGGCCAGTTTCAGAAGACCGGGTGTGGTGCCTAGGTAACTGCTGTTTATGTACACAGGAGTACCAGACGTGGCCACGGTGGTCCGGGTGATGGTCAGCGAGTGAGACATCTTGGATCACTGAAATATACATTAAATACATATGTTAGTCATTACTATAAAGAATTAAACTGCATTCAGTTATAGGTACTGGAAGCTAGTCACACAGCTGGGAAAAGTCTAGGCAATGATTACATTGTTAAAGTATTTATATTTTAGGCGGCATTATAGGTCATTAAATTTTTTAAAGTTGGGTTGAAACTAAATGACATTAAGCGCCGCAAGCATGTCAGGGTTGCGTGGTAAAATGCCTGTGACAGAAATGCAACAGGTTTTCCTTAAATATGTTCAACACTAAAACAATTAATGTTGATTGAATAGAATGATTCATCTCTATGGTAGAAATTGAAAGGATTTACGACATTTAATTAGTAATGAAATACCAACAATATTAGTTTAAGTTTTGAGCATGCAGTCCAGTCATGACAAAACTTATATCATCTCCCAATAAGGGTCGGTTAGGTCAACGTGTTGGCGTGTGACGCGCGGTTTGTATGCCGAGGCCAGCGGCTCTCTCAAACAATACTACCTCACATCTGTATATCTTGCTAAAGTATCATATACAAGCTTAAAACGCAATACAATGTTCTTAAGTCCTACTTGCAACCCATTGACTGAAAAATTATCATTAACACAACAATATAATGCTTGCAATAGATATGCAGCCGGCAGTCTGCCTAAGAAATGAGCTCACAGCTGTTTTCATTTTCATGGTTAATGTCATAAAAGAAACATAAAATTGTGCCAAGAACCACTTAAAACTATTTAATTTTATGAGAAACGCATTTTAAATTGTTCAATGATTTCTTGAATAAAGTTTCCCAGTACCTACCTAAGTAAAATTTTAATAACATTCCGAGTAATATCACCTAGATGCCATAACATCGTCTAGCAAGATAGCTGGGTAGAGTGTAGCTACTTATAAAAACTCTATACAAAATCTAAACAAACTCTTTATAAACACTTATGTAAACATTCAAAATATTCTAAAGTTGAATGAGTGAATTAAATGAGTGAATTAAATAAAAAAAATATCCATAGAACCAGAAAAAGTAATTGTTATTTGTTCAAAAATTCATAAGGTACTTACGGTGTTTACAGTAGCCGGGAAATGTGTGTGAAACAAATGAAAAGCGCACGTATGCACGAGCGCGCTATGACAGAGCGACTGGATCACCACACGACGGTGACTCACCGGCTCACCGGCCAGTATCGACATTGCGCACACGAAATACACCAGACGAACTCTCTGCGCACCAAGGATGTCAGTAGACAAGGCCTGGAAGCTATCAATGCGCCAGGAAACAGCCAAACTTACTCAAAAACAAAGGAAGCTATAAATATGTAAATAACTTTTAAATATGACCGCTTCTTTCGTTGATACGTGATCATACTCTTCAAATAGAAAATATGAGGCTGAAATAGCAAGTCCCAAGGTGAAGGTCATTTTCTGAAGCAGTGACTCATTCATGAGGATATCACAAGATAAACCGCGTTTTAGTAATCATGAAAATATTTTTTTGTTTTTATGTGACTAATTAATTTCCGGAATCGATTAATGTTTATTTCTGCCACAACTGGATATAAGAATCAGGTGCATTTCTTATAGATCCTCCTGTTTACCGCATTGCTAAATGATAATAAACGACATAGATATACGTACGAAACCTTTTTGAATATTATGTGTCCATTAGTAAAATAGCATTGCTCGTCAACAGTGAGATATAATTTAGGACTCAGGATTAGTACTGAGTTTCCCAGGGGTTTTAGAAAAAAAAAATAATCCAGAAGATGATTTTTTCGAACAAAGAGAAAAAAAAGTTGGGCGACAAAAAATAATAGTAATCTAAAACCCCTGGGAAACTCAGTACTAATTATATATATATTATAAGTCTAAATTATATCTCACTGTTGACGAGCAATGCTATTTTACTAATGGACACATAATATATATGGAAACAGATATATAAAGAAAAGTCCTTGCGATATGTTAAAATATATTTATTAACTTTTTACAAATTAGGTCAATAAAATTAACTATTGTTTAAACTTCACATAACACCCGACATTCAACACAACTTAAATATTTCAGTACTTAACAAAAACATCAAAATGTAACTTTAAGACGAAGTATATTAAACAAGTAATGTAAGTATTAGTACCTACACGCGTATAGGTAGGTAGATATAGATGTGTAGAAAACGTGCTCAATACCAAAAAATACAGACAGATGAATATTTTATAATAAGGTTCTTTATAAAATAAAAACATAGTGGACATATTTGGTTACAGACAGCAAAAAAGTTTGGTGTCTTTAGTTCTTTACCTTCAAATTACAATCTGTCTTTTTATATATGAATTTTGTTTTATACCAAGTTTATATACTTAGATGCACAAATGTTTTTGTTACTTTTGACATTTAAAACGAAGTTTTTGCCTACCCAAAATTAGTCGTAGTTTTAAAGAACAAAGAGCGATCATTGTTCAAAACGATACATTGAATGTATGTATCAGGTACTCAAACTCATACATTAGGTACTAAAGTGCATATAAAATTGTCTTCACCAAAATATCTTTTATTTTTCTCAAATTATATTAAAAAATATATTATATATTACCTTTACTTTATAGTATTTATTACCTTTAATTAATTCGTTTTAGATTACAACTAAAAAAAAAACATTCAAGTTTTGATATTTGCAAGACTAGTCTAACAAATGTATAACAATCAGTGTTAAAATACGAGTAATTACATATACATTGTGTTTACCTAAAAAGAGAAGCCTATACATGTACTTCGTCAAAACTGGCCCCAAATTAATATTTCTATTTTATTCAATGTGGTTGAATTTGGTTAAATTGACATTTATAATAGGTAAGTAGGTATATTGATAATGTACATTTTGGGTAAAAACTATTTTTCATCAATATTTTTGCTGTCCGTCTTAGTTCGGCCGGATTCAAGTTTTAGTTTTTGTAATAAAACTACTACAAAATAAATGTTGTGACTATACCATGCCAATTTTCTGGTAAATTAGGCTCAAACTACAAACTAATTTCAATATATTTCTTGTCGTAAAAGTTCATGTATTGATTTCTATGTGTACTTTATCAAAAGATGCAGTGGGACGGTTGGTCATCGTAAAACATACCATTTTATATCTAGCATGTACACAATCTATGGCCATTAATTCAATTCTATATACCATACTGTTTGTTAGAGTAAACGATTTTAAAGTATATTATAATTGTATATAAATTACTAGTATACGCTTAACTAACTGCATAAAATGCAATGTTTTGATCAACCAAGTTACAAAGTTTTCTTTTCACAACATATTTTTTCAGATAAATAATAAATATAAACCTTCAATTACATTATTATATTTATGTAAATCGGCCTGGCAGCTAAAACACATTCATAAGGCCTTCGATATTAAAATTTCGCTATTAACTAGCTAGACATTTGAAATAGGACAATTTATTAATATTTCAAAATAATTTATGATACTTGTCAAATTAAATTGCTAACGCCAATAGTCACGTTTTCAAGTATTAAAAATAAATGTTGTAAACAGTGCTTATAATAAAGATCGTGAAAAATACAGTAAGATTTCGGCGTTCTGAATCGAAAGCGAAACGAATGTGAACGATACGATAATAGGCTTCGGTTGAGGTTTGTGGTGTCGCGGCGCATGCGCGTGGAGGGTCGCGCTCACGCCGCCGGCGCAGACGCCATGGAGCCTCGCTGCTCCCGGTACAGCAGGAACGCGCTGGCTCCGTACGCCGCCGTGTTGAAAATACCAAACACCTGCAAAACAAAATACGATCTTTAACATAAGAAATTCTGCAAACTCCTTGGTTAGAAGGTTCCTACGTAGGTAGTCTTTCGCGGGAGGACTAAGTAGCTGAGCAAGACAAGTAGGGGTATGTTGTGTTTTTTGGTCAATCATTTCAGGTAATGCTAAAGATACTGCAGAATAATCTCTCGTGTACCGATTTAATCGCCCTAAAGTGATGACACGAGTGCATTATATACTACAGATCGAAACAAGCAATAATACCTATTGTGTAATTGTTTTACATTATAATATATTCATGACTGGAAAGACGTAATCATTAAATATGATGCTTCGAAATACTACCTTCTAAAGTTAGGATTAAGTCGATATGCAAATTAAAAATAGAAAGTAACATTCGATAGGTCGACGTTCTCAAACTTAATTACTTACTAGTTATACCTACCACTATCTTCAATAATCTATAGACTTCGTCTAGAGGTGTGAGTCTAATCAATGTCGTAACTCATTTGGTTATTTTAAGATCAAGTTAATTACTAATAGTAAATGAGTGCCGATTTTTAAGCGACTTCCCAAAAAAGAAGAAGGTTTTCAATTAGAACCTTTTTTTACTAACTGGCTTATCCCAAAAAGCGTTTAAACAAGTGAAAAAACTATTTTCAGCTATTATATGTAATACTAGCTTCTGCCCGCGACTTCGTACGCGGATCCTGTCCCTTATGCCAGCGACTACGGGGTCAGCTAAATCAAAGATCTGAATAGTCTGATATTGAATTTTAAGGGCCCGTTGACTTGAAAACAACGGAATACGCATAACCATTAGAAACGTTCCATATATTTAATTTTTGTAGTTTAACAGCAAAAGCACAGCAGACTAAACAAAACGCTGAGAACTGAACCGCAATAGACGTGACCATAGGGATAAAAGTAGTGATTCTGATTAGTCCGCATTTAAGTTGTGTGTGGCAAAAATATTACACGTATTATTACGTAAAAAAACATTAAATAGATGACAAAGTCATGGTGACTTAGTGGAAGTCGTGGTGGTTTAGTGGAACCAATCTCTCAAGTATGAGCGTGCAACTTTTCTAAGTTCGTATGTACTTTCTACGTATATTTTGGATACCAATGACCGTTATTTGGAGGGGAAGTTAAACTGTGGGTTCCGGCTGACATTGAACATTCTTGGCAGTCGTTATGGGTAGTCAGAAGTCAGTAAGTCTTACCAAGGGGTGTTGGGTTGAGCGGGTAACCGGGTTGTGGAGGTCAGATAGGCAGTCGCTCCTTGTAAAACACTGGTACTCAGTTGCATCGTGACTGGAAGTCGACCCTAACATAATTGGGACAAACGCTCGAGATAATAACGACAATAATAATGAGATATAAGCACCGCATGACATCTGAGGCTGATGACGGGGAGTAGCGACCCCGAGGGGCTATATATACTGAGTTCTCCAGGGAGAACAGGGAGTATACTGTCCCCCATCTCCGGTCGGTCGAAGTGAACCATGACTGGGGTAGGTCTCACGCCTCTGTCTTGGCTTGGCCGTCCAGAGTGGAGTCGCTAGATCAGGGTTAGTAGCCCTGCTCGGAGGGTAGGTGCCTCATGGTAAGTGACCCACAGGGAGCGTGTAATCTGCGTTTAAAGTATCCTCGTCCTTCAGCCGCTCATGTCCTTGTTGCCTTCTTGTTGCTATTGAGTGACTGATTCCCGGGGGCCCAGTAAGTGAGGTGGCGAGTCTCCACCTGCCATTTTTACATGTATCTAATACAATATCATCCACTAACATCCCATCACAATAGCCCAAGCAGTTTTCCTCCATAGTTAGCAATAGTTTAGCACAGAACCGGGGATTGTCTTTTTTTAACGACGTCCACAGGGGATTGTCCTTGGGTTCATTTCTATAGTGTATAGAGGGATAATCGTCGTTTTCTGTCACCATTTCATTAAAGTTGTCTCAAAAGGGCGTGTTGGCTTCTGCCCCACGTTTGCCTCCCAAAAATTTGGAACTCTGTAGTCCCGAGGTCTGGAGAGACATACGTAATAATAATGAGATATAACGCAACAAAGTCGGAGAGTGGGGGCTCGTGACGCGACGTCTAGGTATGTAAAATTTGTACTAAACAGTGACTTAAGACAAAATTCAAGCGTATTGTATCTTCGTTATTATTTGTTTATGAGAGAGAGAAAAGAAAAATACGTGTCCATTATTTTAGGGTTATCTAAAAGACGGACTAATTACTTTTTTTGATTCACCATACCTATTTCATAACATTCATTTCTATACATTTCAAGTGTAGTATTGCTCTTGAAGTTCCACATCAGGTGTTCCAGATCTTCGATGTTTATACGTCAACAGAGAGTGCTTATCAGATTGAACCACTTTTGCTAGAACCTCATATCTTCATATGCTATAGTCTAGCTGGGCTCCTGGAGTTCCACATCAGGTGTTTTACATCTTCAATTTTTATAAGTCAACAGAGAGTGCTTATCAGATTGAACAACTTTTGCTAAAACGTCATACCTCTATATGCTATAGTCTAGCTGGGCCCCTGGAGTTCCACATCAGGTGTTTTAGATCTTCAATTTGTATAAGTCGATAGAAAGTGCTTATCAAATTGATCAACTTTTGCTAAAACGTCATACCTGTATATGGTACAGAGAAGCTGGGCTCTTGGGGTTCCACATCAGGTGTTCCAGATCTTAAAATTTATTATCTCAGCTGAAAATGCTCATCACATGAAACAATTTTTGCCATGGCACCATTTTTGTATCTCTTATAGTTTTGTTGGTCTGTTGGAGTTCTGTATCAGGTCTTCAAGTTTCGAAGATAAATTATAGCCTATATGTTGACCAGGCTTAATACTGTTACAACAAAGAAAAAATCATTGAAATCCGTTCAGTAGTTCCGAAGATTAGCGTGTACAAACAAACAGACATACAGACATACAGACATACAGACATACAGACAAACAGACAGATTTTTTTTTTTGGATTTGTGCTCCATTACTGTTCCTAAACCCCACCCAATTATTATTTTTTTAATATATTCAATGTACAGACACAGTTTTTTTACAGATTTATTATATGTATAGATATAGATATATTTTCGTATAAAGAATGAATGTGTTCTATTATGAAGTTCCAAATACAACACAAAGAACTCAGCGCGATTCACGAGTAGATTCCTACATTAACTATTGTTACCGCGTATGGAAGGGAGTTCCAGATATGGATTCCGTTCAATCATTTATAAAACGAGCTCATGAAATTCAATTAAAGTTGTGAGGATCATTTATTTCAAATTAAATAGTCAAAAAACTGAAAAGGGAATGTTCCCACAAAATATAGATTTCCAACGAACTTATAATGATCTCACCGTTTTAATAAAGCTAATGAGCTATATCATTACCCTCCTTTTGAGTATTTCGTATCTCTATTATAATAACCGAATTAACTGTCTGGGTAGTACTTTTTTACCAGACATAAAAAAGACGCATTCTCGACTATTTTTACGAATTAAAAACAGTGCATGTTGGCAGCTCCATTTCCATCGCACTATCTGCCTAGCCTTTTCCCAAGTATTTTGGGGTCGGCTTCCAGTATAACTGGATGCAGCTGTGTACCAGTGTTTTACAAGGAGCGACTGCCTATCTGACTGAAAGATGACGTGCAAAATACAGCCGGGACCTACAGTTTATTGTGGTTTCCAAACACAGAGCTCCATTTCCGTCTAGGTAAATTATTTCATTAATTATTATAAAATCGTAACCATCGCAACATCTGTAAACCAATAAGTCAACTATTTACCGTATACATAAGGTAAAAAATGGCTATTTCTTATTAGAAGGCCTAAATACAAATATGTATTCAATTTAGTTAAAATGAAAGGACTAACTCCATTTCCTCAATACAACGTTTAAACTAAACGCTTGTATTGAAAAGGAAATTGGTAAAGGTTATAGGTTATTTTAACGTAAAAGGTATCATCAAGCTATAACCTCTTTTGGTGAAAACTGAAGAACCGAAAAAATTGACCGGTAAAATCGTAATTATTTTCTACTGGTACTTACAGCAGCTGCAACGTTTGCTCCGTAAGTCGGCGCGTAGTAGCCAGCCGTCGCTGCGAACAGGACTATGAAGGCGATCAGGTACATCAGTGTTTCTATGGAAGTGCTGATCAACTCCTGGAACATAGAGAGGTTTGTCATCAGAACAACGAAGTACGAACAAAAGAAGTTGAACATATCAAAATTTACAAAAGTGCCTAACAAAGTTAAGGGTCTTATAATTTCTTAACATAAATGCCAATATTTATCTACTTAACGTTCTAAACTTGAAAAAATAAGATAAAAACTCTGGTATGTTATCGACGATACAAGGTTTAGCAGTTTTCAAAATGTTGATTTACTCGGCTACTTTTGAAGTACCTAGAAATCGAAAACCTTGTCCAAAAGACGGGATTAATTTGTGAAGTTCATTTTTTAAAGAGAACAAGATTTTTGTGGTGTTTGTCTGTATTTTTTCAATGTTTATTATGTAATTACATCATCCGGTGAAAGGAATGGAGCAGAGAAAGTTTCAGTACTTTTAAAAAAGTTCTTCAAAGTTTTATAGCAAATTGCTTTGAGATTTAATATTTCCTGATGATGATGATGATGATTTATATTAATATTTTTTTTTAAATTGAAGTACTTACAGATAAGACCCAGTTGATGGGTATTTTGAGGGCTTCCTTGATGCTGAGCAGGTAGACGAAGCTCCACATGAGTGTGGTGATGAAGCTCGTGACTGCGACGAACACGAACCATGTGGAGTACCATGGCGACGCTAGTGCCATGCACAGGATACCCAGGACCTGGAAATAAAAAGTAAAACTATTAAATATAAAAAAATAAGCAAATCGTATTTGTTCTATGTGCCTTGCTCTCTTTGACTCTGTCTGTTAATAATTTATCTTATTATTTAAAAATATTTAAAATAGGTCTCTTGGAATATCAGGATTTTTATGATGTACTAATTAACACATAATTTGCTTACATATTATTGATTGATTACTATAATAAGATAAAGAGGAGAGTATGAAAGATACCGATTCCCGTAAGAGTAATGTTAATGGATAGTAAGTAATCACATCACCGGGTTTACCCGTTAGCTATATGAATTATCTAGACAGATTTTAATGTAGAAATATTGTAGTAAATAATAATCTTACCTATGCAAACTGTCTTGGTAAAATCGAAAAAGGTGCTCATGTATGTAAGCGTAAAGATGACGATTACGTTTACAAACATTCACTTTCTTTTTAAAAGGTTATCGCACTGAGAAAAAGTGAAATTGACTACTTCTTCCAAAATACCCAATTATAGAGTTTGTACATACGTATGCTAAATATCAATGATTTTTGTTAAGGTACTATAAAATAATAATATTAAGAACTTGACACTTTATAATAGGTAGGTATGTAATGTGCGCAAAAAAATACTTTCATCCTAATCAGTATTGCATTCCTTTGAAAATGACTAGCTATTGTCAAATTACGCTTATATTTTCGTGTCATACCTAGGTGAGCTATCTTATCTACCAGCAGTTGTGATAAAGATTATCTCAGAACATGACGCATCGTGGATCATTTTTTGCAAGGCCGAGTTAAAAATATAGCTGAGCACAGCGAGCTGTAATTAAATAAAACATCAAATTGTATACGATGGAGTCACTCATGTCTTAGAATAACAGTAAGTACCACTGCTTTGGAGAAATATGTTTAATATAATACATGTAAGCGATTATACGACTTAGTAGGAGCCAAACAATATACCTGGGTAATGTATGACTAATACAGGCAAAGATTTACATGACATTGTTGTTTAGATAACGTATGTTTTATCGGAGAAACGATAACATTCAATATTATCATGCATATCTTCCACGGGGCTTTTTTTTCTGTATTTTATTTTGCCTTTCAACAAAAAATACTGATCGGTCATTCGGGCACAAAATAAGGTTAAGGTTTTTTGTGCAATTAAACTGCATCGACCGCTGTGATTTTTAAGGAAAAATATCAATACGTAGGTATAGAATTTTATTTATTTCTAATTTGTTTAAATATTATGTAGACATCGCATTTTTTGTTTAATTTACTTATTGCAGCTCTAAACAACTAAGTATATCATGAGTAGTCGTTACAGATTAGTCTCATTGTAAAGACCATACTGACACAATTGCAGTAGCATACTTGGACTTGGAACTACTTTAAACAATGCTCCTAAATAATCCAAATTACCTAATAGATTCTAATGTGGACATGTTTAATAAGATATTATTGCATTGGATTTCTTTCATCATAGCTCGCAAATGGTATTTAATTGCTAATATCTCATTTATTTAACATATTTTACCAATATTTGCTATTAATCATTAACGTTTACTAATTGGATTTTTTGAAATCGTGCAACTAGTTAGGTACTCATTTAAATTAATTTTAATTAGTTCCTGGGCATTGCCTTATCGGTGTGCACGACGGTGCAATGTTTTAATATCTTAAATGCTGTAGGTACCTATTTTTAGGTCCAAAAGTTTGCAAAGAACCTAGCCTTTGCTCCTATTAAGTATATACATGTTCTGAAAATAACTGGTAACTAGCGTAAAGTATGTAATAGATAAACTAGCGGTAATATTCCAGTACCACTAGGACAACGGTGTCAGGTAAATGTGAACCATTAGCGTCCATCGAAGGCGGCAAGCGCAGGCGCAGGTAAGCGCGCCATCGCCGCCCCGCGCACCGCCGCGCAGCGGCCTCTACGAACCAAACCGGTTTGATATCGCGCGCGAACACGAACCCTCTGTCGCAATGCCCACTAAACAGGTGTTGTTTGTAGAAATTCCATCCGATAACCGAACGGCAAACACTGCCTTACAATAAATTGCGACCTTCCCACCACGACTTTAAAGTACTCTAACTGCCATGTTCATGACCAGAACATATTAGCACCGAGAATATCGTAGACATCCGCTCCACAAGTCTACGTAGGTCCCTGTCTTGCTAAGGAGATACGATAATGTGTGTCAAATGAGGCACGTGCTCAGTTGCATATAATATGGAGAAAGTGCGTCGCCGGCGCAGCCGCGGGGCAAAGTTGTCGTGTGGACGTAGATGTATGTGACGCGGCCGCCATACCGAGTTCCAAGCTCTATCAATGGGTTCACAGACCAACATCGCTTTTACACGTTGCAGTCTCGCTCCAAATAACAAAACGTGGCCGGATTTCCGATACTACTGTATTCCGTGTCTGCATCTGTTGACGAAAGTGCTACGAATAATAGGACACACCCACAGAATTTATATGGAAGCAGGGTTAGACAACTCAACATCAATTAAACAAACTCAAACTATGGAGCTAAGAACCAACATGAGTATTGTTTAAGCCCTTAGTTGTTTAAGCAGTTTTTTACGGCTTATGTTTAACTGATCACCAGATATAGTAACAAATAGCAGACAAAAATAGTAAATGATCACCAAAATGAAACTCGCATTTTAATGTAAAACTATAACCAAAGTTTTAACACTTTTCTATCCTATTTAAGTGAAATTACTCCAAAATAAATCATGCGTAAGCCAAAAATAGTAAATGATCACCAAAATTAAACCACCATTTTAATGTAAGATTATAACCAAAGTTTTTAAATTCTGCTATCCTATTTAAGCAAAATGAGTCCAAATAAATCATTGTTATCCCAAAAGTAGTAAATGATCATCAAATTATACTAGCGTTTTAATATAAAATGATAATCAAAGTTTTTACATCTTGCTATCCTGTTTAAGTAAACTGACTCCAAAAAAATAAGTTCGGCCTGATACAATTAATGTAATAAGATTATGGGGACCCTTTTCCTGCACTAGGGTGGAAAATTGTCTATTGCATGCCTCTAACTAAACAGTGCGATAAGAGTGTGTTTTCGAGGGAGTGTATTGAGAAACACATTCTTCTACTTCTTTCTCCTGCCCTGTTCCCAATTTTACTTGGGGTCGGTGCAATATGTCATTTTATTCTATTTTCCCCTGTCACTCGTCATACTGACACTCACGCATGCATTGCAAGCCGGACACATAACTTAATATGGCATCATAATACTTTATTTGGTAATAAGCCTACATTTTATGGCAATCACAGTGACTTATTTAGGCAAAAATAATACATTAATTTGGTCGTCAAGAGTTGGTGATCATTTACTAAATTTGGTGGTCGAATACAATTTAAAGTGAAGTCGTGACTAAAATAGCTGGTACTATTACATTTTTAGACTTTATTTTTCTGGTGTTCAGTAGATATTTCTGGTTACAAAACTAAGGGTATCAAAGCATTTTATGGTGGTCATTATATTTGTTCCCGTTTTTTACTTTTGAATTACTTACCTAACTCTTTCATTTACCTATTTCTAAACTAGATATTGTGAATGAAGGAACTACTTACTTCCTTCACCCAGATAAAAAGATAGTTTTTTAGCCTTCCTTTATAAATGGACTCCTTAACACTGAAATATTTTTTCAATTCGTATCAGTAGATACTTACTTCCTGAGATGAGCTCGTTCAAGCAATCAACCAAAAAAACGATCAAACTCATCAACAGTATTTTTTTTATATTTTCTGCTTGGCAAGCGTAGCACTTCGTAATCGGTTAGCCTTTTCAATAAATATCTTTACATAAGTCATATCATGTCGTGTATAGTTTTACGGTAAATTAAAAACGAATGTTCAACTCATTAGTTTAGAAAACTTAGCGTGTATTTGTCCAGTTTTCACTTGTTCTCTGTTCCCATGTGAAGGTACAATGCGCAATCGCCCTTGAAGTTAACACCCATTCAGTATGGCGGCTAATTGAAGTGACTCCATCGATCCGTAGTTATAATATTATTTTTCAATTACCAACGCTTCCAACACTAATACCACAATAATTGAATCACTTAGTTCGTAGAACAATATCCAGGAAAATGGATACGAAGTCGTTATGACTGTATAAAAAATAGTGATGAATGCATTCGTCTGACAACGTTCCGTTAGTGGGGTGTTGTATCGGAGTCAATCCAGCAACGAACGCAACGGTTACGAAGTGAAAATGCAATCAAGTAACATAACATTGGGGTCAATGGGTGCGTGCCGGCGTGGCCAACTTGCCCAAACATTGTCTAGTCGGTTCATTGACCATACTTCCGCATAGGGTTCAAACTGACTTCGTGAAATGGAAACTGATAAGTTAACCTTAAGACATAACTTTCACCTCATATTTGGCAGTTTTATTTTTAAAAAGTTTATAACCATCTACAATACTGTACATACTTTTGAATTAAAATGGCTTTAATGTTTCATGTAACTAAAATACGTAATTCTGTAGTTATAATAATCATAGAAAACCTGTTGGACAGCATTATTATATAACTGACTATTGTTTTAAACAACATGACTATCACAAGTTCCTATATACCTATGTATAAAACTGAATTTTTATTTTTTCTTGAAGTTTAAGAAGACGGATGTATCCTTGCGAAGTCGGTAACATTCAATTATTAAATATTTGTCTAATGATGTTGACCTTGACAGATACCTAATATTATAAAATAACAAGATATTTTGCTCACATGCCAATCGTCGCAATTTGAGGTTGCGAGTGAATTTTAATTTGGTACTCGCTCACGCTCAACAAAATGACGCAATCCCCAGATCTAGTCAGACTTCGATTTAAGCAAGCAAAGTGCCTGGCCACCAATTGAGTCGCATAGTTGAATGGTAGCCACGAATGGCATTTAAGCCAACCAGATATACTGTAACAGCCTGCGAGCCTCCGCATTCTTCACTTCCCTGCTTAACTAACTAGTCACCACCCATATAATATACAACATCGAAACACTTTCATGTAGACCAGGACCGCAGATAGAATTGTAACAATATTTCTCCAATAGCGCAATAGTTAACCCGAACAAAAAATTCGAAGAAAGTTATTTCAATTTCATTGACCTCGATTTCGCAACCGTGACAGAACGTCAACGCATCATGGATCCACGAAAGCGATGTTTACTAACAAACCAACATAGTAATATAAAACTGTTCC
Source organism: Helicoverpa zea (assembly GCF_022581195.2). Classification (NCBI taxonomy): domain Eukaryota; kingdom Metazoa; phylum Arthropoda; class Insecta; order Lepidoptera; family Noctuidae; genus Helicoverpa; species Helicoverpa zea. The sequence continues at coordinate 6,710,724 of NC_061457.1, forward strand.
GGTAGCAATGAAAATTATATAGAATTACGTTCGATCCTCTCATTAAATATTGAAGTCTAGATTCCGCGTCTTTTCCTTGTGACCTTCGACTTAATACGATACGTAAGCAATACAGCTACACAGAGTCACACGTACACGGAATAAAACACAAATAAAGCATGCTCAGGAGACAGGCCGTATTGTAGATATTATTGCTGATGCGACTAAACTACGGCACATCAGCGAAGACTTGAGAATTTTGTGGGCTGAAGAAATAACAATAGATAGTCACTGTATTACATTCACAGGGTAATGTGCTCTGTGGGAGTGTAGCACTGTGGTTGGACGGCATGGATCGAAGCAGATTACTGACACACTAATACCGTATTATGAAGTGGCAGAGGCATCATTCATTGAGCTTAATAGCGGCTCTATCATTCGAACAATCATTACTTTTATCACCATTAAGATTATTTAACGTGAAATCGTTTGGCAATTATGAATTAGCTGTAAGAACTGGTAATCTAAGTGCTACTTGGAAGTCAAGAATTTAGAGATTGGAAATAATACCTAAAACACATGTACTTAATTCGCTAGTAATAGAAAACAGAAGCCGAAGTAGAAAGTTACTACAAGCCTAAAATGTGAACGAAAGGAATATGCAATCCACAAAAAGGGAAAAAAATATTTCTGATCAAGGATAAGTAAACAAAAACCATACATACGGTGCAGGAATATTCACAATGTGAATTAAAAATATATACCAAGTAGGTAGATATACGTGACAACACTACATTCTTCTCAATTAAAAAATTAAACCCAAGGCTAGAAGGATAAGTAACTCAATAAAGACGGTTTGAGAGGTGTCTGAAGTCAAAAGTCAGAGGTCACTTGACAAAATGCCTCGAGGATCTTCTAGACTAATTGATGAAAGTATTTGAACTGAGTACACTTTAACTAAATATCATCTAACTAAGTACTATAGCCATTTCATTCTAATGCATTGAACGCATGAGAAGAACAAGCTGGAATATGAAAACATTATAAAAGTGTTTGCTTTTAGTTGTCTATGATCTCCATGACCCGTTTTCTTAGACGATGCTTACAAGAAAAATAAGAGAACAACAGATGAGCGTCCTCCCAAAATAACCGACCGTCCTGTAGCGGCAGACAAATATAAACTGCTGTTTATATACGTTTAAGACATGACATAATACTTGAACACACAAGCGATAACTTTCTCCTGCCCAATGCTCTTCCTATCGAACTAGAAGTTTCCCAGCTACCAAATCTTAATACAAACGCAACGAACTTTTATAGCCATTGTTGTTATGCTCGTGTACATTTCTTAGTCATGTAATAAAATTCATCGTCGAGTTGTTGGAATATAATTCAGCATGATACTTAAATTATAGCATTGACGCTATTTGCAGACTGTGCGCGCTGTGATAATTTTGCGCTAAGTGTGTTATGTATTTGGATAGTATACTGTAAACTGTAAAGGACCTAGTTTTTGTTTAAGAAGTATACACTATTATGTATGGTTTTCCTACTTACGATGTTTTACATGCACACACCACACTACGAGTGAACTAAGCGCTTAGGTGTGTCGCAAGCATGGAACACAGCGTAGCTGGCTGCACAATGCGAAAATTTCGAAACACATTTTTGTGTTCGACGAATGTATGTTTTAGGTTAGCTTTACTTACTGATTTTCATTTCAGATCAGTTAAAATAAGTTTACTCACAGCAAAAGTAGTAGGTATGGGAAAGTAAATAACTACAGAAGGGCTCAGAAGTCTGACTGAAATATCGAATCATTCATTCATTATACAGCAAGTCATTAGAAGTTATGTATCTACTTATACAAGTTTGCTTGAAGAATTTTCGAAAAGAACCCATTGTAGGTATATCGACGTGAATTATGAGCCCATTAAACTTTCAAGCTTGTGGTTAGCCCAGTTGACTTAACTCTAGGAGGTAAACTATGTCTGACCAGTGAAAACTGTTATGAGTACACGCAAGTGTACGTTATTGAGCGATTGAAATGATGGGAAAACGACAAGTTGTCACACCGGACCGAGTGGAGTCAAAGACGCGTAGGTACGACGTTGGCCGGCCATGGCGGACCACATGTTGACAGTACTACTTTCATTTTGATGCCAACTTTCACCCGATGTCGCTCTCGAATAAGCTACGAATGCAAAATTTTAATCGTCGTTAATATACTCGTTATTTTTTTCTTTTATTATTAGGTCCTGTTCTTACACGTGTCAAAATTATATTTTCTCTTTTCGTTTATAGCCTGTATATTCATTTTTTATGAGCCCAATCATTATCAAATTATGAACAATAGTAGGTACCTACTGATTATTATCACTAAGATCTGTGCATACTTTTATTGTTTACATATTGATGAAAAGAATTAGTCATAGATAGGTACGTCTGGTGAATAATATATCATTAAATTTAGTACTTAGATTACTTAGGATTATGACGCTATTGAAGTGTTCGGGTCATAATAACTTTAGGCAACTATGCTGAATGTGACCTGACGATAGAAGATGTTCTAGCCAAATAAAACGCCAATTATTTATGAATGAATACATACCTAGATCAGTCATTACGAAAATAGGACAGTAGGTACTATAAATATTAAGAACAACAGAAAGAACCCCTTGCCTTGTGTTCACAATTTAGGGAATAAATAGAAATTAGATCTTAAGAACGTTAATACCTACATAGAGTTGAGGTTGTATATGTATGTGTCATAGTTTGCTTAATCATGGATATTCATAGCACATTACGTATGTGAACTTTGCAAATACTATAAAGGTACTTATAATATACTACAACGAACATGTTATAACTGCATATAACGTAGATATATTTTCGTAAAGTAATGTAACAATAAGGAAAAAGGAAAATTATGCATATGGGGCGTCAGCGATAACAGCAATTGAAAAAAAAAAATTTGGTTATTGGCGCTGTAATGTAGAATGTAGGTATGAAATTATGAATATCAAAACTGATAACATATTATGTAGATTATAAAATTAGCGATAACGATTTGCAAACTCCGACCACCGACCGATTTTGAAAGTGTAAATCATTATTTCTCTACAAGATTACTTTACCCGACTGCTAAAAAGTTATATTTTTCTTTCTACATTTGCTAACGAGAATTGAGCTATAGTGTCTCTACGGTCACTGTAAGATACTTTCTCCTAAAGATTCCACAGATACAAATGTAAAATTTTTGGGCATTGTAGTGGTTTATTGAACTTCTTAAAGGTTAGAAACCATTCAACCTAAACCCTTCCCCTCTTATTATAAAACGCGGTATCAAATAAGTATCGGCTTTTGTACTACCTTTAATCCACCTTTAAGTACGACCTTGAAAAAACGTTATTACAAAACGCAGTTTATCGCAAGTCCTATTACTATCTGTAGTACAAAAGATAAACCATCGAGCCCCCTAGTTTAACTGCAGTACTTAGTCGACAAACGTCAAATTCCGACATTATTTACTTTTGAGGTTATTTGTTTTGTGATGATAAAAACGAAAGTGGATATAAATATGTGTGATTTGGAATACTTGGATGTGTTAGAATACTATTGAGAGTGTCCGGGGACCCAACAGAATGCGTCATCGTCAAAATCTCTTCAAATTACCTGACGACAATTTTCGATATAAATATCGATTTACGTTTTTCGAAATAATAGTCAATTGAATGCATGATGATAATCCAGGATGATCCTATGATGCTCAACTGGGCTCGCCATAAAGTAAGTAGCCTTTACAGTGCAAGTAGGTTGCCAAAACATCCTAATTAATTGTATAAGAGTCAAAGTTTTTATTATGGATGTTTGTTTATGTTCCACGCATAAACTACCACATAGATTTTGATGAAACTCCGAAAATATATCAGATTATCATACAGTCTATTGTTTATTTACAGATTCAAGACTATTTTGGCGTTTTGCACGCCGTATCTCTGCCAGTAATATGCAATGTTTGTAAAAGACTGGAAGCTTGCTAAAATGTAGAAAAATGCCTAGATGAGAAAGGGAACAAGATTGTGTGATGAAGAACAGTGTCCAACATGTATCAGTGCATTTGACTGTATAAATAGACATCGGAATAAAATATAATTTTCTACTTTTATGTTGTTTCAAATGTTTCATTTTCTTTTGGTAATTTAATGCACACGATATTCTGTGTGTAAGTTATTGTGCACTTAATTTTGAAGAGGTTCTAATTAGATGCACAACGTCTTATTTAATCATTTAAATCGGGATGAAAATAATCCAAATTATTTCTAACCTAAAAACAAAACATAACTCGGAAACGCGCGCTGACGTTCCGTTATACGCGCAAACTCGATAGTTGTTTAAAAGAGAATAATTGGATCATATGTATATCGTTAAAAGATACTAGAAATATAAAATTACCTTTAAATAATAAAAAGTAATATTTTCAACTGCAGAGATATTTTTTTTATTGTCATAGTTATTTATTTTTCATCAAAATAGACTTAACAAAATAATGTAAAAAGGAACTGCGCATAGAATTCGGAACGATTGAACGAATGATTTAAATATTTGTTGCTTATAATCTGTGGATATTATTTGAACCATAGACAAATCGAAGTACTTAACAGTCTTCTCTTAGTCTACGTTTTGTAATAAGGATGTGAAGACTATCGTAAGTACCGTAACAAACCAAGACGTCTTCAGTCGGGTTTAAACCACTACTTGCGGCAGTTTTTATAATAAGAGGGTTTAACATGGCTGACTAATGGTTACCTACGTATATTTCTTTCCATGAACATTTTATCGGTCACCGATAGTGCTGCCAAACGCTAAGGTCACAGTTGAATGACATTAATTCTATATAGTTACAGTGTAACAAGGTTTACAACCGATCGAATTCATGATAACAATCACCGTTCAATATTTGTTTCGTTGTTTGATTAGCTGATAACAAACTTAGAGATTATAAGTATTTATTATGCTCATAGGTAATACGAGGTACAGACATGCTGTGTGTGATTACACACAGATTTTACTTGGATCTGTTTCATTCCGTAATGTCACGTAATATTAAAGCGAAAGCGTTGGAAATGTATGTTTTTGCAGTCCCTCCATTGCCGTTTTTAGCACCGGTAGTAGAGGCAGTTTGCAGTAAGTCAAATTATATTTTTATCACGTAAGAGTATACAGCGTTTTCAGTGATAAAATTGCATGTCAGCAAGTAGGTATCCATTTAGGTAATGCATGACGCACCTAGCGCATTTATATCGTTAAGATTGTCTTAGATTTTCCTTAGATAGACTTTAAAATGTCAGACAAATAGGTATTAGGAACCCCTGATGATTCTCCACAAACTCCAATTTCTTTACAAGACTACAGGAACTTCTTAACCTTTTATAATCCTACAGGATAAGTTAATAAGACCTTTAATTAGAACAATTAATCTAATTGAAGCCAAAGGCGAGCAACGGGAAGTAAATAATATTACGTGACCGATACTCATCAGACTTGTTGCTAGCTCGTATTCTTAGTAACTTTAGCACCACACTTTGCCATTGTCAGGTATTTATTATACCTACCTAGTAAGGAAACTTAAGAGATCTTACGTGAAATTATTGCTCTTTAGACAGAGTAACTGTAGGCGATTTAGCGAGTAGTGTCAGTTTAAATGTATTGAACAATATAGAACATGTATGGCCTTACTACAAAAACTTTAACCCCTGTTTTACACTTGTCTAATAAAATTTTGGCTGCAAAATGAACCGTATGTCAACGTCATAATTTGTCATTTTTTTAGACAAGGCATAAACTGACGTTTAAAAGTTTTTGTGGTAAGACGGGTAGAGTCGGATTTTAATATACCTCTATGTATAGCTATTGCTTTTGGGCAAGTATTATTGTGTCTTTATTAATCCCGTGTACTAATATGGTCCGCAATATTATTGGAGCACAAGCAAGGACGGCCGATGATATCAGCATGCTGAGCCCGAGTAGGCGATGGCGAACACACGCCCATTCAAAATATGACGAATCCTTCGTACTAAAGTTTAAATAAGGTGATACTGTTTTATATTGCTAAGTTATATCATTCCTTCCGAGACCTGACTAATCATTTCAAGGCCGTAGAGTGACAATTCGTGACGTAGGTGCCTTTTGCTAGTGCGCTACTTAATTTACATGTTACAGGTAAGATCACAATAGCTAGGTATTATAAACTTGGTGAAAAATATTATATAGAAAAATTGCATTTAATATTTTTATATGCGTAGGGCGTTAACGACGTTTAATGAATAACTCAACATAAGAATCAAATAGACGGATAGAATTCATAGGGTATGAAGGCATTGAAGACATTTGACAAGATCATTACCTACATATCATCTACATAAATATAAAATGACTTCATCCGTTAAACAATATATAAAAATAAACATTTACATCACAAGAAAACAAAAGTGCATTAGTAGAATGTGTAATTAAGTGTTCCTTTTATACAGCCCCAATGATACTGGCAGTGACTTCTAATCTTAACCCACATAGGAATAAACCGGCCAAGTGCGAGTCGGACTCGTGCACGAAGGGTTCCGTAAATTACAGTTAAATCAACCTATCTCAAAAACTATAAGAGATACTTTGATCAAACCAAAAATCGTTGAAAGAGTTAATTAGCATGCATCACCTCTATTTTTTTTAGAATTTTATACCCCGTAGTTATAAAAATAGAGGGGGGGGACATACTTTTTACGACTTTGAGAGCTGATATCTCAAAAACCGTTCACTTTAAGAAAAATGTTTTTTAGAAAACTTTATATCATTTTAAAAGACCTTTCCATTGATACCCCACACGGGTATGTACATCGAAAAAAAAAATTTCATCCCTCAGTTACATGTATGGGGGGCCCCACCCCCAATTCTTTTTTTTACTATTTAGTGTCATATTTTTGTAGCGGTTCATACAACACATATTCCCATCAAATTTCATCACTGTAGTACTTATAGTTTCCGAGTAAATCGGCTGTGACAGACGGACAGACGGACAGACGGACAGACGGACATGACGAAACTATAAGGGTTCCGTTTTTGCCATTTTGGCTACGGAACCCTAAAAATAGGCAAAATATTGCCTGAAATCCACAAAATTGAAGTTTTTATTTATTTTCCTCGTGAATACGATCAAAAGAATCAACTAAATAATTTGTTTAATTAGGCTCTTCTTTTTCTCCGTCAAAAAGTTAATTAGGTATAGGGATAGGTTTTTTCAGCAATTACGTATTAGGTACCGTTTAACATTTTGTTACAAATTGTTTCAGAGAATAATTATATCGTATATCAACTCTCGTACTTCCGTAGCTTATTTCAGTATTAAACAAACGGGAGAAGTTTATCCTGAGAGTTGTAAGTTCCGACTAGTAAGGACAGACAGAGTAAACAGTTTTGATAGCCTTCCCGAAATTAAAGTTGACGATCCGTTGGTCTATCAACGAATGTTAATAATGGAATGGGTTTGTAGCGTCGGTGAATGGAGGAGTAAGATTAGCTCTCAGCTCGCCTCCACACGCAGGTACCGGCTCGACGTACAAGCTGAGGCGTCAGCCCCCGCCAGCCGCGCCTTACCGCATCTTGCTGCCTACTGACCTCCACGGCATGACACCAAAAAGCATTCTCAGCGACAATATGCAACGTTTTATGACCTCGATAACTCATATGCATAAAATACATTATGCTAGTGTGCCTACGCGCTCTCACGGTATGAGTCCCCTAAGTTTAGTGACACACCTGCCTCAAACAAGTATGAAATAACTATGTGCATATTTGAAAGTTATAATTCTTATTAGTTAGGTATGTGGTTGTTTCTTAAAATATAATTGACATTTTATTATGTACGTTTACAAGTAATCATTTATACACAATACATTAACTCAACATTTGTTAACTAATTGCCGGACTTGAACAAGTTAAAAACTTTTCCCCTGAGTTTTATAATTAACATTAAATCTTCGCTAGTCAGCCCAATTAACTTAAACAATGGATAAATGCTTGTACTCACTAGTTGTATTATTTTTAACAGGCCCGGTGGAGTTTTGAAATAGTTAATGTCGATTTTAATCCAATCCAGCGCGCCGCCCTGCTGCTGAGATGAAGGTGCAGTTGGTTTGTTGTGTTCCGTAGTCACCACTGTCTCGGGCGCCATCATTATTTGACTTTAATGTTGGTTTATTTAAAAAGTTTTCTGTGCGTTAATCACGAGCACTGCCACTATTATATCTAGCACACTGTGGACGCGGTACACATTTTTGTCCGTCGATAGCGAGTGTAGTATCGTCCGTGCAGCGCGCAACTGTCGAGCGGAACGGAAGAGTGGCGGGACTGGCGGCCGGTGGGGAACAAGAATGGTGGTGATGGCGTTTGTGCGCCGCAACTACGACCTGCCGGTGACGGAATGCTACGCATATTATTAGTTATGTAGGTGCACATATGTGTGTCGCGAACAGAAAAAAAGTTAAGTAGTCGTGTATTTATTACAAACAAATGAACTGTCACAACACACCTTTAGCGGACTACTCAAAATTATAGAGACTCTTTATACATGTAAAGTGAGAAAGCAATGAAATAATCGCCTTTCCAGACCAGATACCCTTATAAACCAAATAGTAAGGGTAAGATGTGAATTATAGAGATTACTATCCAGTGAATTAAGTAGGACATACCTATATAATATACATAATTATTGCTTAGAGATGAGAATTGAAGAATACCAACTGCCCCTAAGGTATAAACGACAAACAATAACAAAGGCGGGAACTTTAATGAAGAATATATATCTTGTGGAAAATATAACTGCTGGAAACAAACCCAAATACTTTAGCACCTAGGTACCTATAACATTTTCTCCTATTAGGATGATGTATGCCTAAATTCAGTAAGTAAACCGTATTTATATACTTGTAGTCTATAGTAATTAAAATTTAATTCCTAAATAAGACGCAATTGAGGATCGTTCCTCAGGATGTTGTGTTGAATCTGATGAAACAAACTATTACAGATTTTAATTGCGGTCGTAACGCCATCTATTGTGGAATAGCAGAACTAACTTGGCTTTTCACTCGTATAATAACGCTGTTTCTGTAGTAATCTGATAAGACAATAATTTAGAAACAATTTTTTTGCTCCCTCTATGGTGATCTTCACACTGCCCCGCATCACGCTGCATCCTGCGTGTCGACGCACCTACGCGCGTTCCTGCGGGAGTGCAGATCTGCATCATCGTGCGGGGTTTTCACGCACTCACGCGCGTAGGTGCGTTTTGTAAATTCACGCACAGCGAGTTCCATTTTCAAATATACACGTCACGCCCATTCAAAATCACGCGCGGCATTGCGGGATTCAGTGTGCCATACCTTGCGTCTCGCCCCGCACCTACGCGCGGGGGTGCGTGTTTCTCCGCATGTATGTGCGTGATCCGCATGAACGCGCGTGGATGCATTTTCAGTGTGTTGGACTATGCGTGTTTTCCATACAAACGGAGATATTTCCATACAACGGAAAAAAACGCATCCACGCACTACGCTGCATCATGCGGGGCAGTGTGATAATCGCCTATTTCGGATAATGAATGGGACCCGCTGCCCCGCTGCAAACCAAGCATTGATTTGAAAATTATCTAAGCCTTTAACTTCGATTTTAGAATCAAATCTATTTAGATCTTCGATTAAAATCGAAGTTAAAGGATTAGTTTGCTACTAAGGGCAGCATGGGTCCTATCCAATACTTAATACTTTTATTGCTTTCCATATAGATAAGCGCTTACATATAGACCTGTAGATTTTTACATTCTTTGTTTTGAATTTGTTTATATTTGTTTAAAAAACAGATTTAGAAAAAGTCGTAGGGTTTAAAAGATAAAAAAATAAACGTAAAATACACTTATTAAGTCTTAGTTCTTAAAGTATGCAGTTTGGAGTCTAGTGGGCTCCGATTCTCCTAAGTTAATAATGTCAAAATCGAATCGCAATATGATCGTAATAGCATTTTTAACCATATCGGGCATTCTGCTACTAATAAAAAGTAGAAAATAAATAATAGTTTAAAAAAAAACTAAAAAACACGCTTTTTATAGAAAAACGAACTAAAAATTAGAAAATAAATTTTAATGGATTTAAATTAAGAAAACAGTGTTAAAAATTTCAATGAATATAAATTAATAATAGTGTGAATACAAAAAAAATATTTAAAAAAGCGTGGGGTGCATGGTGTCAATAGTTCTAAATATTTTATTGACAGATATGAGTACAGTGATTTTCATTTCGATAATATCTTAAAAGCACCCCACGCTTTTTTAAAATATTTTTTTTGTATTCATACTATTATTAATTTATATTCATTGAAATTTTTAACACTGTTTTCTTAATTTAAATCCATTAAAATTTATTTTCTAATTTTTAGTTCGTTTTTCTATAAAAAGCGTGTTTTTTAGTTTTTTTTTAAACTATTATTTATTTTCTACTTTTTAGTTTGTTTCAAAACTATTATTTGTTTTGTAGAATTAAAATTCTCTTTAGTATCATTGACATATATTCTAGCGATAGACAAGAACATCCATACAAATAATTTACCCGCTTATGTCGTCTGTTGACATCTCGATGACGTATTGTGACATGTAGTCATCCTCATTGATGTTAATTGCAGAAGTGTCGCTCGTATTTTGCCTACATTTTTCATTACTCAAAAAGTTTATATCTAAGTGAATTCAAAATCATATAATATATCAAAAAGTTTATTTATATCTAATTGAATGCAAAATCACGTAATATATTAAAACCAGGAACTTATTTTTAGGGTTTTTAATATTAATTACGATGTTTTTTTTTCTTAAGAGGGCTATCACAAATTTTCGCGAATTTAATTATTTTTTCTTGAAAGTAAGAACATACCATGACAAAGTGAAGTCTGTTTTCATTGATATTTTACCTACTGCCAGTTTTATGGCACATCTGTTTCTGCACGATTTTCTTAATCCATAATTTAAGATGGCGGGCGGGAACAAATTAATGCATATTTGTAAAATTGAATTATAAATGAAAAGTATGATATACAAGCGTTGTAATAGCATGAACAGCGTGTAATTTTACTAACTTGACTCTCGAATTAGTTTATATGTGTAAGTTTATACCTTGATATGTATTTTCTATTTTATAATTGTCGTTTCATAGACATCCATCTGACGCAGGTGTCAAAATCGCTCTGATTTGCCATTTTGGGCACTGCATAGTCTGCACTGCAGTTCAGTGTGGTAAGCTTTTTGTTCGGAACGTTCTATCTAGTACGTAGTACATATATATCGATGCTTTAGTATACAAAAAATTGTCAATATTAGAGAAAACGGCTAAAGATAATTATTGGAAATAAAAATTTACATCGAGTCCTGCCTTATCGACTGTAGAGAAAAATTCTAGAAAATTTTAATTAATTTTCTTACCTTATCGACTATAGATGAAAATTATATAGGTAAATTAACAAAAATCATATTTTGCAAATTGAAAAGCCTAGAAGTCGGTGTCTAATGGATGTTACTAAGTTAATTTTGCCACCGACTTCTAGGCCGGTGCACCTAAAATTAGTTTTTTTTTTGCTTTTTAGTGTTTTGGGAAGTCGGTTTAATTTTTTTGTAAAAAGGTTATTTATTCAAAGCTTTTCAGTGATACGAATAGTTGTCACTATCCATACATGTGGGAAGTTCTCATCAATACAAAGAATATAAGTCCAAACGAGGTATTTTACATGTTCAGTTGTCGAGTTCCCTCGACTTTCTCTGGTCTCCATCATCAGGTCAGCTCCAAATCTTCACTGTTGCATAGGTCTTGTCAATACGAATAATCTAAGCCCAAACACGAGGTAGTTTACATATTCAGTTGTCGAGTTCCCTCGACTTTCTCTGGTCTCCATCATCAGGTCAGCTCCAAACCTTCACTGTTGCATAGGTCTTGTCAATCTAAGCCCAAACACGAGGTAGTTTACATATTCAGTTGTCGAGTTCCCTCGACCCTCTCTGGTCTCCATCATCAGGTCAGCTCCAAATCTTCACAGTTGAATAGTGCTTTTAGGCGTACACCTGAGTGTCAAGTTTTTACCCTATGTATGCCTACAACTTTTGAAGGTTGCCCTCGATTTCTCAGGGTTTCCATCATCAGATCCTAACCTGATGACTATGGGACCAACTGCCAGCTATTCCGAGTCGAACAAAAAAAGAATCACGTAAATCGGTCTATAAACCTCGGAGTAATCGATGTGTATGTGTAACCTCCTCCTTTTTGGGAAGTCGGTTAAAAATGGAATAATTTTATCAAATTAGTGTATTGTCATCGGTCCTCAATAAATCTACAAAGTTTGAACGAAATCTGGCCATTTAAAGTGGGTCAAAATCGCGCCCAAAGAAGTCGGTTACAAACATACAAACATACAGGTGAAGCTAATAAAAAGCGTGTAATAAAAGACCAATCGTATTCGATTGACATTTGATTGGTGTGCGATTGGTCTGCTATTTTGGTGATTTTGGTCTATACGGTAGTTTGCTCTACAATCATATTGCAATCGTAAATCATTTGCAGACAAAATGATTCATTATTGAATGACAGAAAAGGATAAAAACGTTTATTTCAAAGAAAAAATAGCGGAATGCCACATACGCTTCAATCGTAATCGAGTCGGAATCGGATCTCAGTCGAATCGAGTCGAACCTCAATCGTATGTCCCTTAAGTAAAATTAGGAGAATCGGGGCCCATGTTGCCAAGTATCAATGATGTTCCGTTAGTAATTAAAAAGTTATAGGATAATTTACCATGAATAGATCACTGTTTACAAAGCAGTCGAATATCACGACGTTCTAAAGGAATTGCATGGTAAAATGTATGCCAATAATTTGTTTAATCATTCAACTATTCACTTGCAAAATTTCATGTCATTAAATTCAGTAATTAAAGAGACAATTATAATACCCGTGTATAATACTGACGAAGCATCGAAAACCTACCCTACATAATCCGACCAAGTTCGGATAGCTACAAAAAAGCGGCCGTGCAATATATTTAGGTAACATTCATTGGGTAACATCCCAAAATTTCTGCTCTCCACCCACAATTTTTGCTCTTTTGAGACCCTCGCTACCTATCGCTCAGGATTCTACTTTTTGAAACGCTGCGCTCGCGTTTTTATTCTAGCTTGCTCGGTCATCGAAATATAGGCCGCCGCCGTTTAAAACCAACTTTGCACTCTTGTATGACAAATAAGCATTTCGCCTCAGTAGCTCAAACATATAGGATTTGCTAATTAAAAACAGTGAACAAAATCGACCTTTACTCAGTTGAGACAAAGCATGGCCTGATAATTCGATATGACCATAGTCTCTCACTAGTTGGCCCAGTGTTTTAAATCTGACCCCAAAAAGAACAAAAGACATTCAGAATAAAATTTTGCTCTCACTGCCAAAATATGTGTGCAGCACGAGAGCAAAGCTTTTTGCTTTTCCTGCCTTAGAATGACTACCATTTGCCATTCCTATGACACATTTTGGAAGATTTCAATTCCACTCTAGAAAGAATTCGTGAAAATTGCCTATGTTTGATTATTTTTAAAGTCGTGACTGGCACTTTCGTCTAAAATGACTACTGGCTCATATTGGCAACGCAGGCAAATTGAATAATTTAATTTAAAAAGTATGAGGTATATAAAAAATTAAACAACCAAATACATTTTCATTTATATTGAGTAAACTTAGAAAAAGAAGCCTAAAATTTTTCCTCCAAGATGTTTCCTTCTGGCTTCTTCATGGTCCATGATTCCACCACTGGTTGTGAGGACCAGGTAGCTGAAAACAAGAAAGTGACAGATTAGAAATGTCAACAGAAAAGAATTTATCAAGGTTTATCTATTGATCAGGTTTTATCAATGAAATAAACTTGTCCAAAATATCACTAACAATATCCATCAACATGAGAGATATCAATTTGTGACATTTTATTCGATTTAGCACAACATATCAAATGCCGACCAACAATAACCATTGGCGATCCGCGGTAGTTATGCAGGTGATACCTTAGCACTTAAAGCAGTTGGAAATACATGATGTATTACAACTCTTTCAGTACAAATCTTGTTTTAATTGTATGTTAGTGTCAAAATTTCTTAATTTATTTAAAATGATTTTGTTATTTAACTAATCTAGTGAACTAATTCAGCAATCGAAACATTTTCAGTCAGTGGGTCATCTTAGGGGCGATTTCAATAAAAAGTGCTGAAATTTAAATGTTTATAATTCTTTTTCAGAACTGTCCACACATTTTTTTTAATGATCTTTCCCCTAACAATGTATAGCCATTTAGTCAGAATTTACTTGTAAATAAATTGTAAATAGAGAAATTAAGGGATGTTGCATAAATGTGTGATTTCCGTAAAACAGACAGATTATAAATACAGTTAAATCTAGTAATCATATGCTTGACATTTTATTAATATTTAAAATTAAAGTTACTTAGATGTAAGATCTGCTCTCATTCAAGATAAAGAAACATGACATGAATTATCACCAGAAATTACTTAATCAATACTTATCTTTTAACCAAGTATTATTCTTAAAAATATTTTTATTGCTCATATTTATGTATGGAACTGCTGTATGTTTTCAAAAATTACTGACAAAATTGAGACCAAGAAAGGTGGGTGATCAGAGTGCTTATGTATACAAATGACAACTTTCTTTTATATCAATGGAAACTAAGTATTTCCGGGATTCCACACATATCCAGCAGGAGAATAGGTATATTGATATATGAGAAGTTAGAAAAATGTACATCCCTTCACTTTGACATCAATGTTGTCACTATACTTAAAAGCAATACTGTTACACTATACTGCAGGCTCATATAAAATACCATTGCTCTTTACAGTATATAAAACTTAGAGGCAGTAGATAACTTACCCGAACTGTCGTGACGGTAGCAGGTTAGTCCACCTCTCGATGTCATTGATTGGTACGTCGAAGCGGGGTGAAATGACTCCACATTTGTTCAGTCTGCCGGTGAGATTGACGACAATCTTTCCAGCTCTGTGGTCATCGACGATCTCAAACTCGCCGATGTAACCGTGCTTCATCATCACAGTCAAAAACTTGACGATAACTTTGGAACAAGGCCGGATTAGCACTTGTCTTTTGCCGCGCTTCTCGGCATTGTGGATTGATTTGAGGGCATCACTCAATACGTTCATACGCACCATGGCTGAAATTACAGAAATGTATGAGTTAAACAACGAGTCCTAACCAACAAAACCGCAACAAGGAACTTCACATCTGCACGAAGAAATGTCAAAACACCGTGAACCGTCTGAGGTTATCACTGATCATCGATTCTTTTAACTAAAATATAATGCAGAACGTAGTTCACAGTAACTGCTTTGCAAAATTACATACTTTCTAGGTATTTAATTGCGTTAAAAACAACGATTACCTAGGATTTAATATCCGCCTCAGCGAACCGAAATGACAGAACACTTCGAAAGAAATATTTTAGTGATGTCCGATAGGGGGAGCAAAATAGAATCGCCTAAATGTGGAAATTATCTACTAAATGCAAACATATGAATAAAATAAGTGTTATTTTGTTGATTTTCAAATTATATTAATAAAAGAAAATATAGTGGTAAGAGTTAAATTACCAAGTATATGTGAAAACGTTACTACTCGCACAACAATCACCCAGAAATGCTGAATGAGTGATTTCTTGCCTTAAACCTAGTTGTTTTGCCTATGCTGACATTATAAATAATTATCAAACTCGTAATTTAAAAAACTTGGAATTTATTTCGTCTGTACTCAATACGTCTCTTAAAATTGTATATCACACAAGTGATATTTAAGTTCCTTTTGTTACATGGCAACAAAACAAGTCGACTAATTTTGCAGCCCTACTCGTGTGAATGAAATATTAAATGACCGAAGCATTGAATGAATGAATGACGGTTGCCTCGCCGCCTTTGTTCCGAACCCGATTGTAGCCGAAGTTTACCGAACATACAACAGAGTGCTCGAAGAAACGAAACAAAAAACATATTTTTGCCGTATAGTACCCGTTTTGCTCGTCAAGTCAAGTCGCGTCCTTCGGGCGATTGTGCAATGAAGTTCATGTCATGAAACTTTCGAAGTTTGTAAAACTTTCAAAAAATAATTTAAAGATGATGTTAAACTTATAAATAGTGAATTCAGTGAAATTTAATTATGTGAAAGGGTATATAATCTCTTCATTTATATATATACAAAGTTGAGTGAACTTATGAAGTTGTGAGTAATCCCTACCTTGCCCATGCAAGGCGAGCGAATTCCACAGGTGAATAACGAATGTTGTGGCAACTAAAATCCTAGCAACCGAACGAAAATGAGCGGATTCTCTGTAGAGTTTAATTGAAGTACAAAAGTGTTTATTTTATTCAAGGAAGATGTAGACAAAAGTGTGAAACACAAACAAGAAGATTTAACGTGTCATGGAAGAATTAGAGCGGTGGTTCAAGATGTATTGCAAACAGTTTTTTGGCACTTTTATCATATTATTTTTCTTCTCCATAAATCCCATATCTACAATCAACACTACAGGTAAGTCGTTATTAGTATTTTTTATCGGAAATCGCTTATAATTAAAAAAAATGCATTCTATTGTTATACTTTTCGAACTCAATCAGTTCAAAGTACTTGAGCAATGCTTTAGTTTCATGATAGTTTTCGTAGCTTTTTAAAATATTATTTTTATTAACATAATAGTTGTAGCTTTTTATAGAAGTTTGAATGCTTGCTAGGATATAGTTTTTCAATTCATAAAGCCTAAACAACAAACTTTATTAAAGTTTAATTTGAATAAAATTGTCAACTGCTTATGAAATTAGTGAGGTGAGAGTGAAGATACTTAATGAACTTCTATAAAAAACTTACAAACTGTAGTATTTTTGGTATTATCTTTGATATGAAGGATCTTCAATACATCTTCACTATTTACCTATATTTATTTATATAATTATTCAATATAAGATGTAAATTCAACTTTGTCTAGTTTAGTAGTAGCAGTGCCGGAGCCGTGTTCCTAGGATGAGTGTGTAATTGCAGGGAACAGCTTATGTAATAATTAAAACGTTTAAATAAGAATTTTTGGAAAAAAATTGCTGTAGTGTCGGAAAATTTGAATCCTTAATAGGCACATTTTGATTTTTTCAAGAACTATGTTGAGGTACTTGTATTACCCGTAGTCATCAAGTTTATATTGTGCAGCATGTTGGTTATGCGTTTAGCTAAACAAGAGTCCTCTGATGAGCTAAACATGCCCAACTTAACACAACTGATCATTGCAGTCAAGCATTTATTTACCACCCGCACCAAGCAATGCTTAGCTTAAACTTATGATCTATCCAACAAAACGGTCATTAGGTACCTACTCTTTTGAGTAATTATGAGACGAGTAAGGAATAATAAGCCCAGCGCCTCACAAATACACAATACCACCCTGTGCTAACTTCCTGCCAGTATAACTGGATGCATTTGTTAGTAATAAATATCAGACAGATGTCTAGTTACAGACAGCCAATTATACCTCCAGTGGCTTAATCTGTGACAATGAAGAGCATTTATTATATAGCTTCTCAAAACAAAGATGGAAAAAATTAAAACAGATTGTCTCATCAGTATACGAATGGGGTCTTCCAATAATCAATAATTACGATTTCTACCAGTGTCCCTTTAGGTCAAAAGAAAACTCTGAATCCTTATAATATTACTCTATTCTGTCATCGTTCACTCCCCTTAATATTTCCTGAACGCATGAAACTTAAATCTTATACTCAATTGTAACTGTCCCTTGAAAAAATATAAAAAAAATACAGTCATTTATTCATGGAAAACTCTTTCGACTTTGAGAATCGAAATTACATAAATCTAAGATTAGTTGAAATTAATTCATCATATGAAAGGCCTTGTTGTGCACAATGCACACTAATAAGTTATTTAAGTTTTGAAATGTACTAAGAAGTAACAAAATATACCGTTATAAATTAGATGCCTAAACTATTCAAATTTCACAACGATTATACTGTAAACACAGAGAACCCTCAGAGTTAAGCGAGTCCCACTTTTCTGGCTTTTTTTAACATACAATTTGACTCATGTGTTAATGTGATAATCCATACTTAATACCAATATGGTGATTTAGAAATTACTGCGATTTAAATAAGTTATCGTTTTACATATTAACTAATATTTACGCTGTTGCGGGAATGCTAATGTATTACATCAAGTTTGGCTTAGTGTACCACAGAACCTCTCAATCAAAGACTTTAATGAACTTCGCTAAGTTAGAGTGGATCTAAAATATTCAGTTACGAATTACCGTCAGTCCCCCATAACTCTCCTGTTAATTCACAGGCAGGTGGTTAATTAAACGTCTGTCATTTATATATGAGGAACTTAAATTCTAAATTGTACTGAAACTTTACAGTGCCAAAGTAATAAATTGTAGAGTTACAACTTATTTCATGACTCTAATATAGAAGCGAGTTAAAATTAAAAAGTCGTAAGTGCTTAGTTACTTTTTGAAAAGCCAAAACTTGGCAAAATATGTGCAAATTTAAAATTCACTTTTTGAATGAATGCGTGGAATATTCTCAGCAAAAATGGCGAATCGGTGAAAAGGACTTACTCCGCCAGGATCTGAGGACAAGATGTTTCAGAAATGCATTCACGGGCACGCTCCCTTAAGTGCGCGGCTACAAAAACCTAGGGTAACCATGTGCACATGGATAAGCTTAGAAAGTCAAAAATATTTACTAGGATACCCTATCTATACTATGAGGTCTCAAGTTATTAAACTGCCTAGTTCTCCTGTTGGCTGAAAGTCTAATCTAAAAAGGTTATATACTAATCATATCGCATTAGACGTTCCTTGGACAACGAACGTGAAAATATTATGGAGCTAAAAATATGGCAATAATTTGCATACAATAATATACTTCGCATAACTGTAGCCATTACTTACGTCTACAACATTTCCTGAGCTATGGTAACCCTATCGCACATTACGAGAATGGCTGACTTGCTCATGTATTGCCAATGATTTCCGTTCAATACACGTGTAAGTTGTAACTTTTTAAACCCGCATTTCATGAAACCTCAAATAAAATAAGTTCCTGATTGTAATTTTAAAGAAATTCAAGCTGACGGATCCAAGCCCGATGAACGGCTAAATGTAACCTCATTTCATTTTATCGACTGATATTCATCTAATAAGAAGGAAACAAAATTCAACGAAGCATTAAATAAACTGTATTCTTTAAAACTAAATAAAACCCACTCTCTCCCTACTAAATCCCCAATTAGATTGAATACTCCCCATCGTAAATTGAAATGGCCGGCCTCAGCAGCTAGTTTATTTCAAAGAGAAGGATTTTGTAGTAAGAAAGTTTACCCTCTGAGGCAAAAACCCGGCGACGAGGACGCGCAACGTGCGCGAGTCGGCGGTAAACATCATCATAAAAGCTCTAGTCTCGCAAGTACGTAGCCACTACGGGAACCTCCTGTATGGGGTTATTAATATTAAAACACCGCGAACCGCGTAAATACAGGCAATGAAGGATCTGGCCTTTACATAGGTCCTACTTTACTGCAGAGTTGAAACTCCTCGTGACGTGATTTCACAATGAAGTACGTACTACAAGGAAATGCTTGCGCAACAATTAGGGGTTTACAACTACAGTCAATTACATCAAATTCATATAAGTTTGTAATTAAGTAGTCTAGTTAATTATAAACACCCCCTCCGGCGCGGAAAGAAGGATGTTGTACTTTGACCGTTTGGTCTGTATTTCTGTATGAGTCTCCCTGGCCCCACAGGCCCGTGTGGAACGGATTTGAATGTGCTTATTAATCAATTTTACTCAACCTTTATTAAAAGTTCTGAAAAGGCTTTTTCAATTAACTTTGATGTCTTATTATCACCATGGTATTTATAGAACTCTTTAAGTAGGTAGGTTATTTCGGTCAACCGATGAAGTTGTAGTGAAGAAGGGTGCAAGTGTGCTGGCCGCTCCTAGAGGTAGAAAGTGATTTGTGTTTAAAAATCTTTGTATTCAAAGAACGAACTTGGACATAATGTTTTCATTTCAATATTTTATTTTGTACCATGTACCTTCGTCCAGAAAAACTTCTGTGATACAATTACATAATAGCGTACCTATATATTTATTCATTTATTCAATTTTATGACGACACTCGAACGGATGTGGTAGGCAATTCCCAGAAGATAGGATAGTTTTGGGGGACTATAACCCTAGCGACCCTTATTCATTATTCAAGTTATGCGACAAATCTTAACTGTATTTGTTTGCAGACACCCACAAAAGGCAACCCACGAGTATCCGTCAATATTGACGCCGAAAAGTTACTTTGTGTTGCCGTAATTAGTAATTTAGATCCGCCTCCGTTTATGACGAGAATGAAATGTTATAAAATGTTTCTGTATGGTAAATAATCACATTAAAAATGTATTTGCACTAGACATCAGTGTCCATTTAAACACGAGTCCATTAACTCGCTATTGTTTGGCCGTCGCCTGTTGATCGATCTGATCGGCAATAAGCCAATCTGAACATGACTCCACCATCAACACGCTGTTGTTAGCGTTTTCAATTTACTTAATCGTGTGGATTTCAAGCTCTATAAAGCTGGCAGTACAAAGTGGGCAAAAATTAAAAAAAAAAGCTCAAAATTTGTTGCTAATTTGTTGCTAATTAGTTGCCAAATAATCGATTTTTTTGCTTTTATCGATTTCGAGAAATCGTCAACAATGCTAGCTTCACCATAAGCTGGCATGGATTATAAGATAAAAGTAAAGGTAAAATAAACAAAATCACTACAAATTTGTTGCTAATTTGTTGCTGTATAACCAAAATAAATTTGAGGTGCAAAAATATTTTTTTTTTCAAATAGAAAATTTTTATTTGCTTTGCGCGCTTGAATGTCAATTGTTTCATGAAAAAAATATGAAATAAATTTGTTGCTCGTCACAGAACTGTTCCTTGTCACTTAGAGAACCAGCAACTAAATAGACACCCGACGATCGGGTGTCTTGAACTTCGGTGACTAACAAACCGGCCATGCTAGCTTGAATGTCGATTTTTCCGGTGAAAAACGTTGAAATGAATTTGTTGCTCGTCACAGAGGTGATTAATGTCTCTCAGAGAACCAGCAACTAAATAGACACCCGATCGTCGGGTGTCTATTTAGTTGCTGGTTCTCTAACAAACCTACCTCTAACAAACCGGCCATGCTAGCTTGAATGTCGATTTTTCCGGTGAAAAACGTTGAAATGAATTTGTTGCTCGTCACAGAGGTGATTAATGTCTCTCAGAGAACCAGCAACTAAATAGACACCCGACGATCGGGTGTCTTGAACTTCGGTGACTAACAAACCGGCCATGCTGGCTTGAATGTCGATTTTTCCGGTGAAAAACGTGGAAATGAATTTGTTGCTCGTCACAGAGGTGATTAATGTCTCTCAGAGAACCAGCAACTAAATAGACACCCGACGATCGGGTGTCTATTTAGTCACCGGAAAAATCGACATTCAAGCTAGCATGGCCGGTTTGTTAGTCACCGAAGTTCAAGACACCCGATCGTCGGGTGTCTATTTAGTTGCTGGTTCTCTAAGTGACAAGGAACAGTTCTGTGACGAGCAACAAAGGACGATGGGCGTTTTGGTACCCTGTCCAACAGTGCTGATTCTAGTACCGTTGCGTAGGTCTTGGCAAGGCAAAAAAAATTTAATATGAGGACTAGTTCCAAATCCTTGTCCATTTCACGTGACATCGACTAGCAGAATGTGTAATGTTCATAAATCGTCAACGTAGATGTAGTTCTTAAATCCAGCTGTATTGAATAAAAACTGGTAAAGCAACAAAAAACAGGAATTTGGCCTTCTTAAAATGTTTGCCTGCCGACTGCTTTAAAAAAAGACTGTGCAATCCTTTGCAGTTCACGCAGAACTAGATTATGTATTTGATGAAAGTCTTTCAGTATTTACAATCAATTAAGGTTGCAAAGTCAGGGGACGATGTTAACATAGTACATATTACGACTTAATCTTGCTCCTCAAGAGGTGCTGAGATAATGATGAATTTCTTCTTAAAAAAAGATGAATAGAAATGTTTTGAACTTTTGTCAAATCAGATGACTATTGTGTTTCCGTAGTATGACTCCATAGACTATCACAACTTTTAGATTATAATAGAGTGTATCTCAAACAATGTAAGATGTCTAATAACTGAGTTTAAAATTATTACACTGACGACATATGCCTCTTAATGAATTTGCATATATGGATGACATAATTGTTTCTATGTCGATTCAATTTTTATCGTTACTCGGATCGGACAGCTAATTGAGGCAAGCCCCATAGTTTTTATTATTCTTCATGTAAATACCTTTCTAATGATATATCATACGTTACTGTTGGAGCGGGTACCAAATCCCATACAAAGTGCCCATTGTCCTTTATTTCATATTTTTTTCATGAAACAATTGACATTCAAGCGCGCAAAGCAAATAAAAATTTTCTATTTGAAAAAAAAAATATTTTTGCACCTCAAATTTATTTTGGTTATACAGCAACAAATTAGCAACAAATTTGTAGTGATTTTGTTTATTTTACCTTTACTTTTATCTTATAATCCATGCCAGCTTATGGTGAAGCTAGCATTGTTGACGATTTCTCGAAATCGGCAAAAGCAAAAAAATCGATTATTTGGCAACTAATTAGCAACAAATTAGCAACAAATTTTGAGCTTTTTTTTTTTAATTTTTGCCCACTTTGTACTGCCAGCTTTATAGAGCTTGGATTTCAGCATGTATTACGAATTATTATTACAAAAGATATTTTTTCTAGTAAAAAAAGAACTTTCGATTTCCTTTAATACTTTCACCGGACTGATATACCGTTATTTAGAGTAATCGCAAGCTTATATGTGCACTATTCCTACATAAATCGTTAAGGAAATGTTAAACCTAGGTATATGAGTCTCCGTATTCGAACATAATCGTATGAAGGAATAAAAGTACATACGAAATTAATAAATAATACTTTGCACAGCAGCACAAATTATGATAAAACACATTTTATTTAAAACTGATGAACAACCAGAAATACTTTGGACTAATGCCTCTGTTGGGACAGTAAAAGGCATTGAAAAAACCATTACGCACCGTATTTATGGAGCCTAACGCGATACAATTAGGTATAAATTATACATACTTAAGTACTATGGCGTGTTGGTATTATTTTACAAAATACACATTACCCGAGCAGATATACGGGGGCAACGATATGTCCGCCCACGGGTACTTCATGAAAATATGTATATTGGAACTAGCACACCTTTCTCAAACAATTTTGCCAACACTTTCAACTTATTAGCAATATAAACACAAAACAAAATTATTTAAGTTCATAATTCCTAATATTTACTTATGCTATATATTTTATGGAGATCCGTTGCTTTGCTTGTACTTAGCGACATTTGTTTCCAACACACGGTGCTCAATTAACAATTAATTAATTATAAATGACGACTGAGCAAGACGTGAGCTTTCTTGTTGAAATTCCGTACATATACGCATGTATAGAACGTCGATTGTTGGTTTATCATAATTTTAATAATTCAATTGAATTCAATATTTTTTAACTTCTGTGCAGTATGTTTCAACGGTGTATAAACTTATGATCGGTATCGTAGGTGAGATAAGTAAAATCACATGTGAATGTGAGGTTCTCGATAGCAGTTCTTTAATCACATCTAGGAAAGAAATACCAGCATAATCGGATTTAGGGAAAATAACCTTCATAGAAAAAGGAAAGAGTAACTCAGTTGTTGTCTTCTGGAAACGCTTGATTGATAAGAACGAGCAAAATATCCTACCTACTTCTGTATTATTTACCCTAAGTAAGTGAAGAAATTGCACCCTATTTAGTAAATATCCACCACCAATAATGAGACTAAGGGTTCAAAACTTTTTCCATACTGCAGAAGTTTTGCGATGACAAAAGCCTTCAATCCTTTTTGTAGTATAGGTCAATGAATCAAGCTGGTCAATATGAATCATCTAATTGAACAGAACAACATTTGTAGGCGCTGTACCGGGTTAATTGTGTCCATGATCAAATTTCAAAACGGGCTCCATCTATCAATATAGATATTCAAAGAAAATATTCACTTGTCGCAATCATAGTTGACAGTGGTTAGATATCTTCGATTAAATCGATCCTTTATTTTGAACTGATGATTTCTTGTATTTTGGCGGCTATCTTACCGAAACACAACCAAGCAATTTTTTATATTTGACTGTCAAGGTGTCACCTATGTTGATCCAATTTATCTTGTTACGCGTATTATAATTACTCTGCTGGTTGGTTTTACTCCTGCCATCCACGCAAATTTCAAAGGACAAGCATGGGATTTTAGGATATTGTGGAAAGGCCAGCAGAAACCCATCTAAACTTGCAATTTAACGGTCATTAGAAACAGCAACCATTATAAAAGAACCTACGTTCTAATAATAGATCAACTAAAAACTCTATACTTCATTGAGTTTTACATAGGTGTTAGAAAAGGTCGGGTTCCTGTTGGGTACCTGTTGATGATGTAGCGAACGGCTGACACGAATAAAAGGATCGATTAACTTCTATTTTTACTCATGGTCGTGCGGGCGGCAAGCTTAACGCTCTGCTGCTTGGGCCCTGATAAACAAAGGATACTGGGAACGTAGGATGTCTAACAGCATTTTTATGTTCACGCAACGCCTCGTCATCTCTTATGTTTCGATCAATTATTCTTTTTTTCAACTTGCATGATATTCGACTTCGAAAATTGTTAACCTAAACGAATGATCTTTGTGTTTACATTTTTTTTTATAAAAAAATTGTTTTAAATATGAAAAACTCTGTCCTGTGTTCTTTGATTAACCACTTCATAACATCCCTGACCTAATTTCCTATTAAAATCAATACACACTTTGTTAGTTTAGGTCAAGTATAATATGTATGTGTAGCAGGATGAACCGTAAAAAAGAATTTATGTCGTAATTAAACCTGGTTTATATTTTCAAGCGACACGAGTATCGCTGCAGGAGTATCAGGAACATCTAACAAACAGAACTGCGTTTTGAGAAAATGCATCAATTATAAATTTTGAACAAAAATAATATCCACACTTGCAACATCTTAACGACTAAATAAAGAATTATGTTGCTACTGTAGACAACTACAAGCATCGTGTAGAACCATAAGTTGAACAATTACTACACTACTGGAAACTGGAATACAAATATATAAAGCTCCTGTCCAGGAAGTGTCGATTCCTAGAAATTGATCTTTTTTCAAGAAGAAAAGTGCTATTCATTTAATTAATTGTATATGATGTTTACTGTTGGTGAGAGATGGAAAATAGTAAAACAATACAGTTCTAAGGCAATGCGTTTTAGGCTGCGGGATTGTCCGAAAGAATAACCGCGACCCTGATGCATAAAGGGCTTCAGAAGGAACATGATGGTTTTTAGTCAGTAAGAGTGTGACACGACACTTCCTCACGCTGCTAACACACAGCGGGTCATTTGATAATTTCCCATAAAAAATGGGGCACTACTTGTTTCCTAAAATATAATCAAGCAGGTTCGCTATGGGAGAGTTAGAATAGCCTGTGTAAAAGAAAATTAGATAAAGATATTATCGACAAAAGAGTAAAAGAAAAAGTTTCTACATGAACTTATCTTCTGATCAAGTTAAGACGGTTAACAATTGAATAAATAAAATGAACAATCTGCGACCTAGTTGAAATAGGTATTTAAGTACAGTTTTCCACTTAAAATGTGGTAATTTCAAAACGTGGTTAGAGCACATTAAAACACTGTGTTACACTCTTTACATCACACACGCACGTTTAAATTATACGAATGTATACCTAATCGCTCTAAATTCAACTAGTATGATGGTACGATAACAGAAGCCTTTAATGCCATTGCTTTGTTTGTGGGTATATCCGTACTCAGTGTTCATGGTCTGGGAAATGAGCCGTTTTATTCGCTATAATGCTCGCTGCGCCGGCGTCGACCGGTTACTGGTGTGTTGTGCTGTGGCGTGCCGTTTGTGGACTGCGGTCAAACTGCACACGTACCTACATCAAGAATCGGCCACAGAAACTCGCCGAGAGCAGAACAGGAACATTTTGAAAGACAACAAGTCGATTCTTTGTGACTCAGCTTATTTGAATCTGAAATTCAACCCAACCAAATTATAGCAGCTTTGACCCGGATGAATCGACTACACTGACGTCTATTTACATTGCTGAGGCAAAAGTTTGCAATTAATTACTGAATCAACTTGTGCCTACATTCTTCGTAGAATAGCTGTAAATAACAATTGATACTGTTTATAAATCGTGGTTCCGGCCATGATTAAAATATGCATAAAACAACACAACCCAAACTTAGAAAAAAAGTTGCATATTTACTTACTAGGAAATTATCCTCGTACACTGAGTTATACCTTGAACAAGGATATTTGTAAGTCTTCCTATAAAGGGACCTAAAGCTAATCGAAGGGTTTCCGTACATTGACGTATAAGTAAAACCATGCCTGTCGCCGGTCATATGGGCGAGCGGCGTTTGTGGCACAAGCTCAAGTTACCGCGTGTTATTTACAACCTGAATTACAAAAAACAGGAAACGACCTAGGTAACATATTATGGGATTGGATACATAATACAATACACGATTAGAAATTCTTATTTTGAAAATATCGTCCATGTACACGCCTCATTTTCTGATTTTCACGAGGCATGTCACTGCAATGGCTCGTGAAAATCAGGAAACAAGCATTTTTTGTAAAACCTAGGCTCTTGATTCCATGCTAAAATGACTTTATGTAGAACTGAACGTCGCTTATTACTTAGTATGTTAGTAGTCGATGGCTTCGACTAAACGTGCCATAGGTGTGAGTCACGTAACGGAAACGGTTCTTTCGATATTGATGTCTTAGCTTGATGCGTTCCCATGTTTTACTTTTACATAACCCCGCTTTTTCTTCTAAATGTAGTTGAACAACTGTAATACGGAATATTTTTTACTGCTCTTTGTAATTCAAATCCCTTTATTGACAAACATCTGCGTACCGAAATACCCAGGAGGCGCACCTAAATTAAACTTAGTTAAACGACCATTTTATTCTATATGGAAACTCTTAAAACCTTCTGCTGGCAAATGCGAATATTTTTATTTCAATTTCCTATGAAATTAAACTTCGGTTTTTATCTTTAAGAATTCAACTATAGAAGAAAGCACCTAATAGTATGTATAATTTATACTCTTCAATGTTACTGTGATGTACTTATTTCAGATTAAGTTGTATTATTACTAATTAAACTAAATTCAGTCTCAATTAATTACTTCACTATCTCTGAAAATTTAATTTTAAATGAGAATATCAAGAGGAAAACAATTGAAATTAACTATGTAATTTAATCGTAAAACTGTGAATACAGGAAAACAATTAAAACAACGATAAAGTACCTACCTATACCTATCTATATTTCCCATAAAAAACTATTCGTAACAGATTTTGTCATTTTATATATTTTTTTACTTCTGTCTGAGATAGTACGACGTTTAGCGGATCAGTTAATACGAAATATTAGAATCGATCAGTGCACTGAGATTATTGAAAACTAATTTAACTAATATTTCGTCCTTCCGTCTCTTATCAGTGGTAATAAAGGGAGTTGGTATTTTCACCAGAACCACCGGAATCGAAATTTTCATTTTGTTGTAAATATATCTCCAAGTGTTCTAATGACCTAAAAGTTTGAGTGAGCGTATCTTATCAGTTTATCACTGTAGATATTGCCAAATTAAGATAGAAGAGTGCATACTACGTTGACACGTAGTAAGCAATTAAAATGGGCGGCACTTGTACATATACGATAAGAACTTATGTACTTTTAAAAAAATATTTTTTTAACTAGAAAACCAGAATCCGAGAGATCTCATATTTTGTAATCTTAAAAAAAAAAAAACTATTTGTTTTTCTTTGAGGAATTTGACCTATTTGTTTTCGAAAACGAGTTGATGATGAATCGCTGATAGAAAAAGAACTACAGGAACTGCACTTACCTACACGACTCAAACTTCTTTATAGCCATATATCAATTTCTATTTAAAAAAAAAATGTTATTGCTTACTTCATTAAAAACGCTTGGAATTAAATTAAGAACTTGAAATTTACTTAGTATTTTATTATGAACGCTTTTAAACTTAAAGCCAACCTCACAGTTTGAGTTAAATTTACGCATTGGCGCTTAACTCGAAGAGCATTATTTTACTAATTCAACCCCTTACGGGTTATTAGATTTAAATAACGACCGATATTCAAGCGGCAGTCCAACTCAAAGTTTGTTTGAGAACGTATTAAAAGTTGTTGTTGGAAAGCGTTTAGCAAGAGCAACATGTACCCATATTGTTTTCAATTATTTACCAAATGACTTTTCAGAAGTCCAACAAAAGGGAATGTTCTTCAGTGCCATTTACGGGAGACAATCAAAGAATAGAATGAAGAGAACAAACAAAATCTCATTAAGCGATTTTAATTACTCATCATCAATGGGGTCCATTTTTACGATGACTATAAAAAAAATACTGCAATCTTTTGTAAGTCAGTCAAAACATACAATCATTGGTTTTGAAAAAAATGATAGGTGAATATAAACATCCATTTCATTTAATACCACATATTTTTCTTCATTCACTTTTAACCAACAAAAATAATGCCTTACTTCACTTCCTTAATGCATTAAACGTAACATATTTATTTATGCATAAGACTTTTCATCTCTGCTCTGGCGGTGGTCGCTCGTTTGGTATCAATTAAGCTATTGTGTATGTTTCCTACTTATCTTTGAGAAATGTTTCGGTAAACTTTTAACTGCTCCCGTTTAGGAAAAGGCTAATGTACGCTAACTTCAAACCGACGGGTATGATACTCAACACGTGTTGACTGTTGGTAACTGGGTCAGTCAGGCTCACTGCAGTCAATCAAGCGCCGCGGTAAAAAATAAACAAATTCACTTTGTATTTAAATTACATCAGCTTCACTGATCATGATAACGATTATAAACTTGATTAAAATTTATGCAAATGGATTATAAAAATTTCGCTGAATATCTGTGGAATCGGTCTACTTAAATAAATTGTTTTACGCTAACGTGATATTAACTAGATTCGGTTACACAACCTGCTGTCTTGAATACTTTCATTTTACCCAATTGATCCTTTTCGAAAAAAATCCTAAGGCGCGATGGTGTATACGAGGTACCGAGGTACGTAGGTCCGAAACCGTTTTGTCTTTTCAGTCTATATCACCCACAAAAAAACAAACTCTTCCGCTTCGGAAGTAAAGAAATTCCAGCTCTGCATTTCCATACTATGTCCCTGCAGTTCTGCAAACAAAGTTGTAGAAGATAATATGCTTCGTTTGTGTTGAGTCCTTGTATTATATATGTTACAGCCAAAGTAATAAGTCTGCATATTATACATATAATCTAGCTATTATTTATAATATCTACTCAATTTGGATAAAGTGATAATTGAAACAGAATTAATCACATTAACTAGCAATTTTATATAATATCTCCATAGACTTAGATAATGTAATAAAACAAGTAGGTAAACGTTATTATTTCATGTTAACTAACTAAAGTGTCTGTTAGCCCACTATATGGACGGCCCGGAGGACATGGTGAACCTCACAGTCCTGGTGTGCCCTGCCTGGGAAGGGCACCGCCGTGTCCTCGTCAAGGCAATAGGCTACGGTCACCTCTCGTGCTCGGCCCTGGTTCAAGCCATGGTCCGGGGTGACCTTAATATAATTCGAATAAAGCTAGTTAGCACAGTGCAGGGCAGCCCATAATAGTAGCGAAAAGTCACCTCTTTGAGGTGTGACTCGGGCCACTATGTGGACGGCCCGGAGGACATGGTGAACCTCACAGTCCTGGTGTGCCCTGCGTGGGAAGCGCACCGCCGTGTCCTCGTCAAGGCAATAGGCAACGGTGACCTCTCGTGCTCGGCCCTGGTTCAAGCCATAGTCCGAGGTGAGAGGTAATGGGATGTTGTCGTCACATGCAGACGCTAGAGAAGTTCACACCTCTCATCCCAGCTGCTGCCATGGACGTAGAAGACACCCCGGGCGCCGGGTGTCGAGAGACGTCTCCCGGCCATCGTAGGCGTGGGGTTGTGGGCTGTGAGTTTCGGTTGGCTCCTCGTCCTTCCGTCTCTTAGAAGACACGGGCCTGTCTTGGCAGCGCGCGTTGTTCCACGCGCTCCTCGAAGAGATTCAGCAAACCCCAGTGGGTTTAAGTCACTAAGGGTCAATTCCCACTGAAAGAGCAGCGGCCGGCAGCGGCCGTAAGAGCACGGAAAATGTAAGAGCGCGGCGCGGTGCGGCGCCGCGCGGCCCGCCGCGCTCGCGCTCAATCCCTTGCAATTACGGCCGCTGCCGGCCGCTGCCGGCCGCTGCTCTTTCAGTGGGAATTGACCCTAACAGTCCGACACACCTTCACGCTACTAAACCACAGCGGGAGGAATCATTTGATGATTTATCATAAAAAAAGTCGACAATAACTTAAACCGTTTTTAAGAATTAGTCAGTACCAAGTTGGTTATACCTACGATATTTATTACTTTGGCCAACTTTGACCAGCTATTATGAATAATATCCAGATAAAGTAATTAATTTATCACATTGTCAAGTCAATTTGGGTAATATATATAATGTAACATATATATTAACATTTTGTACACTATACTAACATTTTATGTGCAACAAAAGTGGAAGTCGCCTGCGTCTTAAAAACAGCAGTTGTGTATAGTGACAGTTGAAGACATATTTTATTTATAAGCTAGCTGGTAAAGCAATTGTCATCACCGTCAATATTTTGAATCTTATTATACATTCAAAGAACGTCCAAAATTGTTAACATGCTTACACGATTGTCTTTAGTTCTGACTTATTAGTAGTCTCTACTACAATCAGTGCTCAAACAAATATGGTTATAGTGAGCAACGCCCGTCTCGATAGCTGATTTTATAAAAAATATAAGGCCATTTTGCCAGGCATTAGGACCGCAAAAGGATTTATGAAATTTATAGGCCGGCCGCTAAATTATCCCTCTGAGAAAATTACTAACGAAAAGGGTCAACTATATGTTACAATCAATGTAGGACAAGTGTCATCCATAAGGATTTACCTGTTAGATGTAGCTATTGACGTAAAAACTTCCAACTTTTATCTCGGAACAAAGACACCAGATACATCGTATTTTTGGAGCTTACTAACACCGATCTGTCAACGGCGTATTCAACGTGTTTATTACCGATTTATTTCTTTTTCCTAGTTACCCTAATCGAGGCGCAGTATTTTTATCCATCTGTTTTATCGTGAGTTCCCATTACCATTTCGACCGAGGATTGGTGTGGAAATATGTGTACCTTCCTACTTTATAAAATGGGGATTGGAATTGGAGATGTCAAAATTATTTCCTGATACTATACAGCTTTACTTCAGCCAAATCTCAGTTAATTCTAGTTCCATTGAATTTCAATTTTTCTTAATACTAAAGTGGAAAATAAACGTGCTTGTATTTCAATCTAATTCATTAGTAGCAACGCATTACAGCCCCGACCGTCCGTCTACCAGTAGCGTTTTTGATGATGGGGAGATAAATTCGGTCAACATTCCTTCCATATTAATCTATACTAATATTATAAAGTTGAAGAGTTTGTTTGTTTGAACGCGCTAATCTCAGGAACTACTGGTCCGATTTGAAAATTTCTTTCAGTGTTAGATAGCCCATTTATCGAGGAAGGCTATAGGCTACTGTTTATCCCGGTACGGGAAGTAGTTCCCACGGGATGCGAGTGAAACCGCTGGCAGAAGCTAGTTCCATATATAAATTCTAAAACTGATTTGAATGACGTCTTTCTCTTTTTTAACTGATATATAATACATATTTGTTATAAGTATTAATGTAGCTCATCGAAATAAGTTACGATATAATTTAACAAAGGTCTTTAACAAAATATTCCTTTTCAGTACAAATGCAACCACCGAGGTTTAGTATGCAACCCTCTTCATCAAATAGTATCGTCAGAGAAGGCACCACCAAAATCTTACAATGTTCTGCAATGGGTGAGATCATTATTAATATTATTTCAAGTTATACAAGCTGTTGATTTGCATCCGTGCCATATTCAAGGACGTAATTATGTTACTGATTCTCGACCCAAATCAACAAAAAAATTGGTACGTAATTTTTTTTATTATTATTTTTCGGAATTCCTTCAATGTCATCTAGCCGTATTTTAAACTTGGCGCGTGTGTTACTGGCCTTAAAACCGTGCTACGCCCTCAAACAAACGCAAACACAAAGCATACGCAACGATCATTCATAATTTTCATTCATAAAATTGGGTTACTTCTGAAATACTACGACATTAAAATGACAAAAAAAGCAGTGCATATTAGCTATTTCCCGTCTACTGTAATTCCAATCGATTATTTACGTATTTTATGTCCTCCTCCTGAAGTATGGCACAAATGCAAATCAACACCTTGTATAGCTTGGTTACATAATAAGGAAATAAGAACATTCACTTTTCCGAGAAGTGTGAAGTGCCCGACATCATTAACAATTTTGTGTACCTTATCGCAGGTTATGACCCTTCACTATGAAAGGAACCTCATTCTTGAGATAAGCATTAGATCTCGACAAAAAATAGCTCATTATTAATGTCTTAATTTGGTCTTGTATAAAGTATGATATAAAGATTATCTTGTTAAATATTGTAGGCATACCACAACCAATGTACAGATGGTTGAGAAACGGTGTACCGCTCAGTGATTATTCATCAGAGCTGTTTTATAAGATTCATAATACCCAGCGACAAGACGCCGGAGCCTACCAGTGTATAGCTAAAAACGACGTCGGAGCAATATTCAGCGAAAAGAACAACATTGTCGTCGCGTGTAAGTAAACTTTCATACATCTCTTTGTACTTTCATGTGTCTCTTTGTTGTGGAGGCGGAATAATCTTGGAGAAAAAATATTTTTTGAGTCCTGGAAATACTACTATTTTGTATAAAAACAAGTTTATTTGACTAAACTTGTTTAACCTAAACAACTCAAAGCCAAGAGTGAATATTTTAACAGAGACATTTGTGTGGTTTGAACGATAGAATAACAACAAAATTCTATTCATATGTAAACTTCTTTTTAGATATGGGTGTATTTGAAACTATAACTGAGACAGTAGTCACTGCTGAATCTGGTAAAGCGGCAGTGCTAGCGTTTCCTAGGATAGAATCAGAACCACCGCCGTCAGTCATATGGCAAGATGAAAACGGTGCTCTGAGATATGATCAGAAATATGCTGTCACTGATAAACACGAACTGGTCATACTATGTACTTCACACGAAGATGAGAAAGCTTATAGGTAAGATTGCATATTTTTATATACATATACTGACGACATTATTCCTCTATCTGTGTGTTGGAATAATTTGTCAATTTTTGCAACTCCAAGGTAATTTAGAGTTTTATAAAAATATTTTCTTTCAGAGTGCGTGCCATAAATACACAGCTAGGTAAGGAAGAAAACAGTCCTTACATAAAACTTAACGTTTATGGAAATGACAGCAAAGAAATACCACCAGAAATAATAATAAAACCACAAGACACGAAAATAGTAAAAGGACAAGAATACACAAGTTTATATTGTATCGCAAACGCTAGACCTTTACATGAATTAGAAACCTTATGGTTTAAAGACGGGATAATGATTGATTTAGCTGGAATCACGTTCGACTTAAACGATCAGTGGAACAGGACTCTTACTTTAATAGCGGCCAATTTGACGCACACTGGACAGTATACATGCCAAGCCAGGTTAAAAACTGGAGGGTACGCCACTGTCACAGCTTCAGCTTTTGTTACGGTATTAGAAAAACCAGTATTTTTGTCAAATTTAAAATCGGAAACATTTGGCGAATTCGGTAGTACCATAGTACTAGACTGCAACGTTCAGGGTATTCCGTTGCCGAGTATTACTTGGTACAAAGATTCAAAGAAAATCGCTAGTGTCGGAGCTGACGCCGAAGAGTCTGATAATCCAGACGCGGACGACGGCGGTGGTAGATATCGAGTGGAAGTAGACCGCTCACTCGTCATCAACAACCTGAAAATGGAAGATACTGGGATATACCAGTGTATTGCCAGCAACGAAGCCGGAGAATCTTCTATTTATACATGGCTGAAGATAAAAAGTAAGTTGTTCACGGGTAATAAAATTTTAACAAAGCTATGAAAAATTGTTAAAACAAAGCATGTGAATTGGTGTTTTGATGTATCATAAAATTTGTAAATTAAAACTTGAATAGGCATTCATTCCTGCCATTCGTTACCCGTCGCGTAATTCAAGTCTACAACATAGACTTGTATGAATTAATCCGTCAAGCTCTACAAGTCTCAGGGTCATTCGTTGTCATATTTTGTGTGTGTATTTAGAAAAATAACAATACTGACTAATTAACGTATGCTACTATCGTGCAGTGAAGGACAATAGGCGGTTGCCACGAAGTCACATGAAGTTAATAAGAATGAGGACCTCAGATAAAAAAGCAAAAACATTCAGATTTGACACCGGCAGTAAGGAATTATTGTCATTTAGCACAAACACTTTTAGTATAGATGTTTTTTTTTTCAGCACAGAGTGATGATTGCTTTACGAATCCAAATTGTTCTTCGCCTTAGGTGACATGCAATATTTTGGTTATACCGACTTGTAGTACTTATTTTGTTTTGTATTTCTTAGCGTATTAGATTATCCAGATTTATTAGATATTGGCATATATACGTAATCCATAGATAATGTACCCACTATCTACTTATGTAAAAGATTAGTTTCTAATACTATAGTTTTATGGCATGACTATCTTTAGACATTATTTACTTATAATATATTTCACATTATATAAACACACGTAAAATAACTAACCCGGTGGAAGAAATATAACATTACTACTTTTATGTAGTAAAACCCAAGAATTTAACGCGCATCCTTATAAAAAATTCATTGATTCCCAGCAAAATTGTTGTAGAACCCGGACACCTGCGCGGCTTACTAAGTGTTGCTGCTCAAGTTATGGTGTTTACATGTCTATCCACCGTGAAATTAATAAATACCTGTATTATATTGTACTGATTCAAATTCTTAGTAAAGTACGTTATATCACAACTAGACATTCATTAAAAACTATGCGAAGGAAATATTTTATGATGAAAAGCTTTGAATAACCTTTTTATTTATTTCAATTTACAATATTGTATGCACTTCTAATATTTTTGTACATATTTATGTATTCAACGCATGCAATTTTCACGCTGGAAATGAGGTGTCACTGTTTTGTTTTTATACATAGAGGTACTTACTAAAACTAATATAACAAATATTGTTCGTAAGGATATTAAATAACCCGCTAGTTCGTGTTCTAACTGTGTGCGTGTGGCTTGTAGCGTCCCCGCCCATAATGCAGAGTCCGCCGACCAACCTGACCGTGCTCGACGGCAAGGACGCCACCGTCACATGCCGTGCCGTTGGAGCACCCACTCCCAACGTCACCTGGTACTTTAACGGTAAGTAGTAACTTCTAAGGGTTAATATTACTCCCTCGTAAGCAAAATCCGATCCCAATAGCCAACATTGGAAAGTTGACTGCAATTTTTTTATCCTTTCTGTTTTTACGAGTCTAAATTTCTTTACTGAGGTAAATAATTTACGAAGCGAATTAATTAGCTCTGGTTTTCTATATTTTATGATGCAATGGCCTATTGTTATAAACACTACAACTCTTACAGATTCAATAATCGTAAACTTATCGGCAAGGCTACAAACACTTGAAGAAGGCGACCTGCTAATCACAAGTACTACGACCGCCGATAGTGGAAAGTATACCTGCGTTAGATCAAACGATGCTGGGAACGTATCCGGAGAGGCTTATCTCACTGTACTAGGTGATTACTTCATTGTTACGTGTCATTTAATACTTTATAAACAATTCCGTGTCAGGCAGTTCTCGTTAATAGTTCATGTGTAATTTTCCCGTAATTGATAGACTCGTGGTAGTTATAAATGTATGAGACAGCCGATAAGATTGGATTTATCAATGCTACGATATCTTCATGTTCTTTTTTTACTTTTTTGTAATATATGGTTTAAATTACTATCGTCATCTTTATAAACAGTTTTTGATGATAGTCGTGTTTTCGTTTTACCTTAATTATTTCGAAAATTGCATGACTAACAGTTTGACCTAAATCTTAAGCTAAGGTTAAGCTTAAGGTAGTGAGCCAATATTGACTGACTATGAGATTCTTTTTATGTTCTATATCTAACCTAATCTAACCTAATTATTTATAAGAGCTAGAAGGAGAGGTTAATGTCTAATCGTTGCTAAGGATATGGAAGGGAAGGTAATATAAAGATCCCGGATTCGAAGCATAAGATCGAAACGAGAGAATGGAACGAACATGGAGAATTTATCTTTAAAAGTCCGTCTTAATTCTCATCCTTTCTCGAGAGAAGGGATCCATCCTATGTTCTAGATCCAAGCGAGAAAATACAAAGTTAGGATTGTACCTCTCAGCTTGGGGTTCTATCGAAACGCCGAGCTCCACTGAAGAATTTAACTCACTGAATCTATCAGCCTACTTCTCTAGAATAAAAAATACATTCACGTTCATACAATATTTGTTTTAAAAAGTTTTGTCATTTTAACTATTTACTTAATCGATCTCAGTGGCGTGCACTTGGAGAGGCCTTTGTCCAGCAGTGGACTACGATAGGCTGTTGATGATGATGAACTATTTACTTTAAAAATGTTCCTACCTTGGTTTTCATAAGGTAATAATATAATCACGAGCTTTTTGATATTTTGAGCAAACAACTTTAAAGACAAAAGGAAGGGAGATTCTTTTTCTTAAACCATTTAGATAAAATCTCCTGAATGACGACTAAAACCGTCTAAGTGCACAAAAGATAACCCTTTTCAGCGAGATTTTGCTTAATAGGGTAAAAAGTATTTTTTTAAGTCTCGCGTTTCGTATGAAGAGAAGGACCTATTATAATAGCACTTAATTACATTGATAGTAATGTGTGATAGATGTCATTATTATGTTCGTACTATATAAATACTACAAATATGTAACTATATACTTACTAATATTATGGTTATTTTTCAATAACTGCGGAACCCTAAATGTTACTTTCGGTTTTCAGTGAGAACGCAAATTATTGCTCCACCTGTGGATACACGAGTGTTATTGGGTCACACAGCAACGCTACAATGCAAAGTATCGAACGACCCGAATGTGAAGTACAATATTGATTGGTTTCACAACAAACAGTGAGTTGGGAACAGTTTTATTGTTTTTAGCTTCTAATAAAAGCTGGTGATGTATGGTACTGATATAAACGTATTTATAGGCCAATGACAGCTGGTTCCCGCGTATGGGTGTCAGCAGACGGGGCACTGCAAGTGCAGGCTGTGCGAGCCAGTGACGCGGGCGAGTACACGTGCGTGGTGACGTCACCAGGCGGCAACCAGACCCGACATGCTGTTCTGTCCGTCATCGAACTTCCTTTTGCTCCTACCAACGTCCGCGCCTTCAAACTGGAGGCTGCGTCACAGCGAGCCGTCAACGTCACGTGGACACCAGGTTTTGACGGAAATTCTCCCATACAAAAATTCATCGTACAAAGACGCGTCGTTCCCGAGTTCGGTAAGTCTACTTCCCAAACCCAACATATAAAGCTATTCAACTATGCAGAAAAAAAATAAACCCTTTTCTATTGTCACTATAGGACCGACGCCAGACCCACTACTGAACTGGGTAACGGAGCCGGTGAACGTGTCAGCTAACCAACGTTGGGTCCTATTGACTAGTTTGAAAGCTGCTACGTCATATCAGTTCAGAGTATCAGCTGTTAACACAGTCGGCGAGGGTCCTGCTTCTGATCCTACCGATGTTCTGACATTGCCTCAAGAAGGTACGTAAATTATGTACCTAGTAAAACACTTTCATCATGTTATTTGAATTCCTAACTAAACATAATTGGTGGAACTAGCGTCTCATTGCGTGGTACGTGCTTATAGCATTGTAGCTGTTTTATATATTATGGTATCGACTCCCCATACATAACCGTCATCCAAACTGCACCTGATAAGGAGTTCCATAGGGCAAGTTCCCCTATTATTTGAAACTCGTTATCAGGCGCAGTTTGGATAATAATCGCGCTAATACCAATTTTTGTTTTAATTCAAACATACTCGTAGTGAACACGCCGAATACTTTAAAAAGTCTGTTAGAACCTAGCGTGATAAGATAAATTAAGTTTGTTTAATTAAAGGGATGCGAAAAAGCTAAATAAGCTATGAAGTAACCACCCATTGCGACGTCAGTTACGCCAATATTATGATGCCTACTAAAAACTTTATTCATATTAATTTCACATTGACTAATCAGCACAATTTAATAGCACATTTAACGTTCTAAACACCTTTGTCAGAACTCAAAACGTTCAAAATAAATGGAAGTCTTTCCTAACGATTTCTTTTTATACGTATGTGTGGACAGGTAAGCATTAATAGATGTTGTGAATCATATTAAATTGTATTTTCTTTGCGATCAAGCAGCCAGCGATCTTATATGCTGCCAAGGTATGCAGGATAATTTGAAACAGTTCATTGCATTCATAAAATTTTTAATTTTGTCATGCATTTTAGATTTATTATTTTTTAAATGCTATTTTTGATAAGTCATAAACTTAATGAAATATTTTACCATTACTAAATGAAAGTAGTATTCCTTCGTTCACAAAAACAAGTTATATTTTTTGTTAGGTTGCATTATATATAATATAATTGGGTTGCATATTATTATTGTGTATCGTCTGCATGAAACGTGATATGTCTTTTATATAATGATTACAAAATGTATGTCAGTAGTGATTGATGTTTGATACCTCCTATTGCATCACTCGGTAAATGCATGGGGTGCATGCTGATAACAATTATGGTCAATGGTCTTAAAATATATATTCTTGTTTACTTTTGAGAACGAGTTAAATAAAACTCTAGTTGTAAATTGATATAACAATGACTTGAATTGGCATGCTTGAGGGTGAACAATATTTCTGTAAGATCACATGATAATCGTAACAAAAGAGATTAACATAATAGTATGTGTTTCCAGCCCCATCGGGTCCTCCCATTGGTTTTATGGGATCTGCGCGATCTTCATCCGAAATCATTACTCAGTGGCAGCCACCACTTGAGGAGCACAGAAATGGCCACATCTTAGGTTACGTCATCAGATACCGACTTCGGGGTTACGACAATAGCCCGTGGACAAACCAGAACATTACTAATGAGGCACAAAGAAACTACCTCATTCAAGACTTGATTACGTGGAAAGATTACAATGTACAGATCGCTGCGTACAATGACAAGGGCGTAGGAGTATTTTCAGATAGCTACACTATTAAAACAAAGGAAGGTGTACCCGAAGCGCCTCCTGACAGCGTTCGCTGTGAGCCGTTCAACTCGACTGCTATATCCGTTTGGTGGACACCTCCCAACCCACAGAAAATTAATGGCATTAACCAGGTATGTCCGCATTACATAAGATAAACATGTGAAGAATTCGACGATATGTAGACACAATATTAACATGCAAACAAATTACAGGGTTACAAAATACAAGCGTGGATCTGGGACGATAAGGAAGGAGCTAATGTTGAGCAGAAACTTATAAGTGTGCCCCCCAACCTCCTGGATCCTTTGACTGAACAGACAGCCGTCATTACCGGTCTCGAGAAGTTTACTGAGTACAACATAACGGTGTTATGTTTCACGGAGCCTGGTGACGGACCGCCGAGTGATTTTATGCATGTTAGGACGAACGAAGACAGTGAGTACATATGCCTATCTTTTTTCATAATACCTACTACGAACCATCCTTCCAATTTTAGAGCTTTCTTCCAACACAAAATTATTATATTTTTATAGTTCCGGATGAAGTAGGCAGTTTACTCTTTGACGGTATATCGGATCGCGCCGTGAGAGTATCTTGGACTGCACCGAAAAAATCTAACGGCATCTTGATTGGATACAAGCTTTCATACGAAATGAGAGATAACAACGAAACTGTTAGAGAAGAGGTTTTGCCACCAAACGTCACCAGTATTAGGGTGGAACACTTGCAGGTATTTTCATAAAAATATTAAAAGGAATTTTAATTTTACGGAATTTTGTTTTATGTTTAGATTTTTTATTAAAGTTTAAATACCTAATTTTATTCTTTGATTGGCCACATGATACAAGCTAGCCTGAGTTTGTGGCTCAACGGTGATAAATACTATTTTCTGGCTATAAACACTATTATCAATTAATCTGTGGTTTCTAGTACACTAATAATTAAGTTTGTATACTTTTTGTTTATAGGCCAGTACACACTACAAGTTCTGGTTGTGTGCGATGACGGCAGTAGGCGAAGGGCCGCCGAGGGCTGCTGTGATCCAATCCGGCGTTGAACCAGTGCTGCCGGATGCCCCTCGCAACTTAGCGCTGTCCAACATAGAAGCCTTTTCTGTACTACTGCAGTTCACACATGGCTTTGATGGCAACTCCTCTATATCTCTATGGACAGTACAGGTAAACCTCATGAAACTTTTTGGTGCGGTTTTATAAAAAAAAATCGTTTCGTTTTCTGACGAAAGTTCGCAAGTACATCTTTTTGAGAGGGTTTGAGAAATCATGAAAATGGATTGCTCAAAACGGGCCATAATTATTGATTAAACGCAAAACTGGATAACTTTGAAACTAACACTTGATGCTAGTTTAATTTATAAATGAGTATTAGCAGACATCTTCTACTATCTACCAAGTTCTATGACAGTGTTTCAATTTGGACTTATAAGTTAATCAATTTATTTTCACAGGCTCAAACAGCGCGAAACTCATCATGGGTGACAATATTCGAGTTAAACGCGCCTGACGCCCAGTCTATACACGTAACCGGTTTAATACCATTTACTACGTACCGACTG
Organism: Helicoverpa zea; assembly: GCF_022581195.2. NCBI lineage: Eukaryota > Metazoa > Arthropoda > Insecta > Lepidoptera > Noctuidae > Helicoverpa > Helicoverpa zea. The sequence continues at coordinate 6,752,019 of NC_061457.1, forward strand.
CGACTGATAGCTACGAATGTAGTTGGGTCCTCCCCGCCCTCCGAGCCGTGCAAGGAGTTCCAAACTATACAGGCACCGCCACAACACCCGCCGAAGAATGTTACTGTCCGTGCTGTTAGCGCGACTAATTTGCGCGTTAGATGGATTGTAAGTGTCTTGTTTTCATTTACCTGTTATACTAGCAGCCAATGACATTTATGACCCACGCAAAGCCTATATGACCTAAGCTAATTTTCATAAAGAAAATCGAAATTGCAGGATTACATTTGCAGTTTCACACCATTTTCGGCAAAGATTGTCATCTATGACATTGGTCGACAGTATATAAAAAAATAACCTACTTTGATATAATCTATTGTATCTTGTTTTATTAAACTTACTTGCTAAGATATAGTCATATATTATTTCGTGATTACAGCCACTACAACAAAGTGAATGGTACGGCAATCCAAAAGGATATAACATAACATACACAAAGAGCGACAGTAACGATACACTGCACAGTATTATTGAAGACCACACTGCAAACTCTCACGTATTGTCTAATTTAGAAGAATGGTCCGTATATGAAATACGTATGACGGCTATTAACGAAGTAGGCACTTCAGTTGCCAGTCCCACGGCTACGGAAAGGACGAGAGAAGCTGGTAAGTAAAAAAATAAATAAATGAACAATGTGAAGTAAAACCTGCTCTCAACAATGCTTTAATATTATAAAAAATATTATTTTATAGTTCCATCAAGAGGTCCCATCGATGTATCAGCGAATGCCACATCATCAACTACAGTGGTCGTACTCTGGGGAGACATCCTACCACAAGAACAAAACGGCCTCATTGAAGGATACAAAGTGTGTTACGCGGCCATAGTGCCACCGCCGAGACCTGAACAAAAGAAGGTCGAATGCCAAGCCGTGCCGTCCAACCAGACACACACTATAACGCTCACAGAGTTGAGGAAATACGTCGTCTATCAAATACAAGTATTAGGATATACGCGATTAGGAGACGGAGCCTTAAGTGATCCCCCTGTTACAGTCAGAACTTTCGAAGACAGTATGTATAAGATCGTATATATTTGCTTAACAATTATGAACTATATGTTGTACTACATACGTTCTATTATCTAGCTCCTGGTCCACCATCCAACGTGTCGTTCCCTGACGTGACGTTCACGACGGCGCGTATCATTTGGGACGTACCAGAGGACCCCAATGGAGAGATTCTGGCGTATCAAGTATCGTACCATCTCAACAGTTCCGCAAAGCCGATGTTTACTAGAGAGTTCCTACCTTCTGATAGAACGTTCAGGTAAGGGTTTGTCTTGTCTCTATGTCAATTTATTAAGGTTGTAATTCATTTAAGCAGCATAACTTTTGTGTTATAAAGTAATCTATTATTTCCGCAGTCCACTTTCCTAGTTTCACTCATTGGCGCATTGTATAATTAAATTATACTGTTCTATGTTTTCTGTAACTGCTTCACGTACGTACATAGGTTTAAATTGATAACGATAGCGTACTATGTAGATAAATATACATATTTTTTAAATTTAAGCAAATACAGGAAAGCGAGTGGAAACTCGCAATATGAGAAGCAAAACCGGGATCGTTTTGGGCATGACCATGTCCCACCACCCAAAATAGCTAGTATGACATTGTATTTTTTATGCTCTCAGGGCTACGGAGCTGGAATCAGAGCGCTACTACCAGTTCAGCGTGCGCGCGCAGACGCGGCTGGGCTGGGGCGGCACGGCGCGGGCCCTCGTGCTCAGCACCGCCAACCGCGCCGCGCCCGCGCCGCCCGCCCGTCCCAATGTGGCCCGCTCGCTGCTGCAGCCGCACCACATTACTTTCTCCTGGACGCCCGGCGACGACGGATATGCGCCGCTCAGGTACTTATCATCTTCCGAGCCTTTTCCCAACTATGTTGGGGTCGGCTTCCAGACTAACAAGATGCAGCTGAGTACCAGTGTTTTGTGTGCTCAGGTACCTATATCTCTCGCATATAGACAAGCGCTTGTGACCTCTCCCCTACCAGTGATGCCTAAAAATTGATTCTGAACAGCGAAATTGATTCGTACGAAGTTTCGAACCGCCATTAAGTATGCCACGAACTGTAAGTCAACATTCCCATAGTCCAGCATTGTGGAACGAAAACAGCGGGGAGGGATCTTATTTCTGACAAATTATTCTTACCAGGACAAACTATGTGCTAATACCATAAAATATGTTCCGATCGTAACAAATAAATTATACTTTATTCCATCACTCTCACAAATATCTAATACCATTATTATTCTTACTCAGATACTACACGGTACAACAAAAGGAGGATGGTGGAACTTGGCAAACGATTCCCGAGCGAGTGGACCCATTCGTGACGTCATACACGGCTGAAGGTCTCAAGCCGTATACAGCATACCAGTTTAGGATTAGAGCGACCAATGATATTGGACCCAGCCGATACAGTAATGCTACAGAAACTGTGCGGACTTTGCCTGCTGGTTTGTACCTATTTACTAATCTAGATATTATCCCTTCGCAACAAAGTATACGAAATATTCATCAGTGTTTGTTTACAAAGTTTCCGGTTAAATTTTATTTGTAGCTATTAGAGATGATCCAATTGATGTATTTAATTAAGCCCTCAAGAGCGTATTACAACGAAAACGTTTTTTCTGCAGTTTTATCCCCGCGTTACACACGCAAAGCTATTAAAGTCCCGTTTTCAACTAACGCTAATGTTTTGTTATTTAAACACGTAGGTATTTAAATCTAAGGAATAATTAGAAATCATTTAAAACGAGTGTTCTATTTAACTATCAGCTCCCAGCAAAGCCGTAGAGAACCTCCACGTAGTACCGATCACGCCGAGCAGTGTTCGCGTGCAGTGGTCGGCGCTGGGCGAGGCGCACTGGAGCGGCGACACGCGCACCGGCGGCTACCGAGTGCGATACCAGCCGCTCACTGACTTCCCTACTGCGTTGCAGCAGACTATGAAGCAAGATGTGCCGGGTATTAAGGTATGTGGCGTTTGTATATTACACCCCATGTTATGAGGATGGGGAAGGGATATGGACAAGACGTGTAGGTACTTGTGCTCGGAATTACTAGTGATCATTTTCAATAATGTACATAATAAAATGGCTATTGTACCTTCAAAGGGCCGTCCATAAATTACGTAAATATCAGGAGGAGAGTAGTCAAATCAAACTACACTTGGGTGACAGGTTCTCACAAATGGCTCTTATTATTTTGTTACAGTTATTAAGTAATTTGTTAGGTGTGACGTGATAATAATAGCGTCCTTAAAAATAAATAAATAAAATAAAATTATAGCGCACATTATGCCGATAACAGATGAGGAATGACAAGTCTAAACACCTCACGCAATTTATCGAAACTAAAATGTTTACGTCACATTATTGTTCCCACACAGAGCGAGGAGGTAGTGCTGACGGACTTAGCACTGGACCGCAACTACGAGATCAGCGTGTGCGCAGTGAACTCGCAGGGGCTGGGCCCGGGCGGCACGCCGGCCGTGGTGTGGGTGGGCGAGGCCGTGCCCACAGCGCCGCCGACGCGCACCACCGCCCGAGCTCTGTCACCTACTGAGGTGGCGCTCAGCTGGACCCCGCCTGCGCCTGCCATGCTTAACGGCGATCTGCTGGGCTATAAGGTATATTCTACAATACATTATCACATTCACCTAACCATGACCAACCTCTGTACGTATGTATCACACTTTGTTACACTTCATTATAAGTTTTTACTCAAGAGACTTCGCTGTCGGTCCGTTTGTTTGTCACAGATGATGTTTTATGTTAACGTTATAGCAGCAGCCATGGGCCATATGAGTTTAGAAACTAATTTTCGCATACAGATAGACAGCCAAATCGCTTGCATTCGAATACATTTTAAGGGTTTATGTGATCCGCATAACTAATTTCGATTTAATAAGCAATCTGACTGCAGTTTGCCACATTACCTTTAAAACAATGGTTTAACATAACTGTTACCTTACAGATATTTTACCTCGTGACTGATTCCCCTGAGGAGCCTGAGCCTGGCCGTCGCATAGAAGAAGAGATCGAGGTGGTGCCTGCCACGGCTACATCACATTCACTCGTCTTCCTTGACAAGTACACGCAGTATCGTATACAGGTAGTTATTTAACAAAAAAATAAATTGGCCTTAAAATTTTTGCATGCTTTTATATAGCTAATAAATCATTTATTATTATCAAACCATTGAAAAGAAAATAAGATAAAACTTTTTTGAATTAAACGATTTAAGCACCTTTTCTAGGTTGCTGAAATATATATTTTTTCCTTTCACAGGTGTTAGCATTCAACGCTGCCGGCGACGGTCCTCGGTCAACAGCCATTACTGTCCGAACGTTGCAAGGCCTACCTTCAGCTCCACGCAACATTACCTTCAGTGACATCACTATGAACAGCCTCGTCGTGGAGTGGGAGCCGCCGTATCGTCGTAACGGCATCATTCAAGCGTACCTCGTCACTTACGAAACTATCGAACAAGATGAACGTAAGAATACTTACACATACACAAATTAATTAATAGAATTTACCCAAATTTTTTAGGAGTTTGGTTATTCAAGTGTTGTGTGACGGGTCACAGGGAAAAATGGAAGCGGAAGACATATTGCGCTGACCCCAAATAAAATTGGGAACAGGGCAGTAGGAAGAAGGTTATTCAAATGTTAGGGAGATTGATGCGGGACAAAATAAGTGCTTTTATCGTATTTAGTACCAAAAAGGTATGGTCAAAAAATGATTTTTCTATAAATGCGATTATTTCACATTACAGGTTTCAGTAAGCAAGTAAAGCAAAAAGTAACAGAGCGTCGTCTAGCCGTGGGCGGGTTAGAAGAGGAGGTGGAGTACCGGTTCAGCGTGCGCGGCGTGACTGCGGGCGGCGGCGCGGGCGCGGCGGCGGAGGCCCGCGCGCGGTCGGGCCCGCAGCCCGGCTCGCCCGCCGCCCCGCGCGCGCTGCAGCTGGCGCCCGAGCCCGCCGCGCTGCGCCTCCGCTGGATTAACGCCGCGCCCGGACAGGCCCCGCTCAAGGGGTACTACTTCGAAGCACGCCGCAAAGGTACGCTCACTACCTCACGTGTCGTGTCATGCTAAACTTTCCCGACACCTACATAATCGAACTTCGGAATACTTTGACTTCGCAACTCAACAATGCGCGTATAATAAGCGTATAATGTTATTATTTTCTAGCAAATAAATAATTTTATGATTCATAATGAAGTGGAACGTTTTTGATATGATTTTATATAGTAATGATTACCGCCATAACTATTTTTTTTGTCTAAGCAAATTTCCGTTATCGAAGGCCAAATTTACAACTCTAATGTTTCGAGAATATAACGGGACATAACAATTGTTTCATTTTAAATGCAGCCAAGGAGTCGTGGCAGGCCTGTAAGTTGACTCGTTATTGAATGCACCTAGAAAATCCCTACACTAAATGATTTATTTACCCTACCACTTTACCAATATTTAAGTACACTGTATATTATTACTTATTTAAATATCCTTATTACTTAGTAAATTTTGGTATGTTATTAACGACATCAAATTAATAACCCTAAACGTTAAAAATTTGTTGCCACATTTTTGTGCTTATTCGATTTTTGTTCTATAGTACATTTTTTTTACGCAGACGACACAAGATGGGAAACAATAACCAGAACCAACAATGGCGTGCTAGAAGAGTTTACTATATCGTACCAGAGTTTGTTGCCGTCGACTGCCTATTCATTCCGCGTCATAGCGTACAACAAGTTTGGAATTAGCAACCCTACGTACAGCGACAAAGTCATCGTGACTCCTTCAAAATTGTATTTGGAGTACGGGTACCTGCAGTACCGACCTTTCTACAGGCGCACTTGGTTCATGGTGGCGCTAGCAGCGGCATCTATCATCATCATAATTATGGTCATTGCAATTCTCTGCGTCAAGAGCAAAAGCTATAAATATAAAAGTGAGTTTACTTTGATAATAATATATTAAGATAAGTTAGTAATAGTTCAGCCAATGACAAAATACTTTGCCCCTCCCATATCAGAGGCTAGTGACTGCGCAACAGTCAATATGTACTTACAAAATATTACCACGCAAGGGCGAGGCATCAAATGGCTAACTTCTGAGAGGCAAAGTTATTTGACGAAAGGCCGTAGATCATCCACATTACAACAAATTTATTTTTCAGAAGAAGCACAGAAAACCCTGGAGGAATCTCTAGCGGGTGAGAGCGACGAGCGCGGCACGCTGGCCATGGAGCTGTACCGGTCGCGGCAGAACTCCAGCGGCAGCGGCGGCGCGGGCACGCTGCGGCGGGCGGCGCCGCTGGCCAAGTCGCCGCCGCGCCCGGCGCCCGGCTCCGTGGCCTACCACAGCGATGAGGAGAGCCTGCGCGCCTACGACGAGAACCCCGACGACTCCTCGCTCACGGAGAAACCCTCCGAGATGAGCTCCTCCGACTCCCAGGTGATTACCATTAAGATCAGCGTTGTGTAAGAACCCTTGCCACGACGACACGGTCACACTAAACCCGCCTTATTTTTTCTCCACCTTTCCCTGGAGCGCGTTACGGTAAATATCGACGTCTGAGAACTCTCGCTGCTATAACTATTATCATTTTGGACACGCTTTGACGAGATCAGCACTTTTGTAGTCATATTTTGTTTGAGTTGAGTTTCTTAGACGGAGGAAGTAGTATATTACTGTAAAGTTGGCTTTGTGTATTTACATTTAAAATTACAATAGAAAATTTACCTTAAATAAAATACTAAAATAAAACTACATTCTTAAATTTCAGTATACTTCAATAATAAATATTAACTTATTGTACAGCCAACAGCAAAATAAATGGACATTCAAGTTATTCAAACCTAATACAAAAGTCTTAGTAGAAGTTGAAAAGCTGAACACAAACGGAAGAGTTTGTCTTTGCCATTTTTGCCGATCGGTTTGATAGTTCAATAACATTTAGAAGCTTTTGCTGAGGGCTGTACGTAATAAAAACCGAAGTATTCATCGTTTAATTAAATACATTTAAAAAGATCTGAAGGAGTTAAGGCCAAATTTTCTAGTAAAATAATGCATTGTTTCAATTTTTAACAGAATTCTGAGAGTGAAAACGAGAGCGTCAGATCGGAGCCACATTCGTTTGTGAACCATTACGCGAACGTAAACGATACGTTGCGGCAATCGTGGAAGCGACAGAAGCCAGTGCGCAACTACTCGAGCTACACGGACTCGGAGCCTGAAGGCAGCGCCGTGGTCAGTCTCAACGGCGGCCAAATCGTCATGAACAACATGGCCCGCTCTCGAGCGCCGCTGCCGGGCTTCTCGTCATTCGTATGACAGGAGCCGGCCAGCACGGCGCCCGCCGAAGCCGTGCACATGTAACAATTCACTGCCCATTCCCAAGTATTTAGTTAAGTTGGTAGCTATTGCAATTGTACATATCGAATATAATTTTTAAGCTTTAATTAAATTCGTAAATTATCTAACTTTAAATTATGATGCAGTTGATATTTCAGATTAAATATTAGGATATTCTAAAAGTATATTCATATATTAGTAAGCTCAAATAACACTTGAATACAACTGTAAATGATCCTCGCCAGTATGAGTGTCATTAACCATTTTATAATGCCATACCACAAAATGAATTCGATCATTCGATTAGAAGCACGTATATATTTAGTAATAATAAATAATGACAACTGTCGGCAGCTATTTTATAGGGCGTTAATTTTATATTGAGATCTCGTATAGTAATTTTGCATGTTTTATTGAACATTTAATGTATTTCTTTTCTACATTAAACAATAACTTTTGAAAGCATTTGAATGTTATCTACATAATTATTTTCTATAGACAGTTATGATCAAAACGTTCATTTTCAATTGTGATTAAACAATAATGATTTTTCTATTAAAAAATATTAGTAGTACATATACATACATTATTTGCAGCTCAAAAAATACTGATTGTTGTCGCAAACATTTGACTAAGATAAAAAAATCTTCATTATGACTTGATCTCTAGATAATGAGTGCGTTTTGTGCAGCAAAATTATTTTGTATCTTGTAGTTTACCATGAAAATTATTCAACTCACAAAATATTATAAAAAGATATTGACCAAATATTTGACTATATGTACATACATATAACTGTTATACTGACCAATATTACGACCCGTAATAATCGTGGTGGTTGTCTGCGCCTAACGGGTCTGCTACTCCTGAATTATAATATATAAATACATAGCTATGCATATATATGTATCAACTTTTTATCCTTCTTATCAAAAATATTAATCAGTATTGAATAGTGTTTAGAAATGTTCTTTATTAGCTGTTGTTCCAGTTAAGTAAAATAAATAGTAATGTATCTAAAAGATCAGAATGACTCGTAGTTTAACATTTTATAATATTTTTACAATTTATTATATGCAATTGACTGATAGCTGTAGTGTCTAATTATGTGTGTAAATATATCTTAATAAAATGCATCAATTTTAGAGTTTTTGACATTTCTTTTACAAATGTAATATTTGAATAATTTCAAAACCACACAACTATACATTACAATTCTATGAATAAATGTAAACTAGTGTTTGGAACAAAACAAACGTAACTTGTAAACCAAAATTATTAAAAAATTGGACCACTACTTAGTATTACTGTAATAAATGTTTTAAATGTACTTAAAAACAAAGGTGAATTTAATCCACATCTATGATTATAAAGCGGTAAAGTAAATGAATTTAATACTGTAAAATGATATCTGTTTATGAGGGTAATAGCCTGATAAACATTATTCCGAAAAATAGTAATATGAATTAATTATAAGGATAGTCCAAAAAAATTCAATGGACTTGGTTAACTTATAATAGATAAAGTGAACAATAACAAATTTTGATCAATTGGCTATGGTTTATCGTCGGAACTCTAGCACTTGGCATTCCATGTACACATTGCATATTCCCTTAAAACAGAACTGGATGGGTTTTACGTTTTTTTTTTTTTTAAAGCAGGTAAACGTGTCATACTCTTGACTACGGTTTGGCAAATTCGTATGTGTACTCGTGTATTCGTGTGATACTCTCCAGGAATATTACTGTGTTTACAGCAATTTTATAATAATTTTATAGAATTAAAAACAGTCATATATTCGATACCAGAATACAGTTCTAAGCTCATGGAGGAGAATACTAATTACATTTCGAATATTGTTTGGAGACACGGGGGACAACCTTCGCCAAGCGAAATGGACCAAGAAGTATTTGCCAAGCCCCTTACAAGTTCTGTATACCTGCCATGCGATACTCCTCGACAGATATGCAGTTAAAAGGTGCAGGGGTGCCATTATTTTATAGACTTTAATTCAACTTTGTCTGCAGCTATTATCTTAGAACATAAATGTTTATTTACTTTATTAAATAGCATAAATTATTTACTTGCATTTTATTTAACTCTTTGAAAGCCTAAACCATAACTAACGGGAAACTACGCGATCTTGGGGAGGCCTTTGTCCTACAGTGGATGTTTTTGGCTGACAATACAACAACGAACTTCATTGAAAAACAAATAGATCAATGGAATTCAAATTGCAATGAAAATATATGTAATGTATTTTATGTGGCGCAGTCTTTGGCTGACTAAGTCCTATCCTCATACATACCAAATATCACACTTTCAGTTACATTACTGCAACTACTTTATTAGCAGGTTTAGAATACAAAACAATTGAATATAAATATGTAGTTATTTTATTTATTCATACAATTTTAAGAAATGATTACAGAATCAGTTTGTCACACTTGTCGACCCAAGCTTTAGGGACACACTTGGGGATGTTTTTCCATTGCTTAATTACATTGTAAGCACATAAATCTACAATAGAAAATTCTGTCCCATAAATCCAATTTTTGTATGATGAAAACAGTTTGGATACAGCAACTTCTTTGTTCTTATCTGAAGTTCTTTCCAGAACGTGACATAGATCAAGTAAGGAGTCAACATAGTAGTCATTAGCATTGTATGGAATGATATTTGGGTAAACATAAGACAGGTATCGTAATATATTTACATTTCCTACAATAGGAGTGTCCAGTGTAGAAAACTTCAACTCCGTGTCAGCCGAAACTGCAAATGCAATAAAATGTAGATGTAATTTATATTAAATATGTAATAGTTATAGTCAAAATGTGAAGCAAGAGCTCATCTAAAGAATGCATTACATATAATGAACTGAATAATGAAATTAAATAATATTTTAATTTAAACAGGAACACAAATGGTGCCTTCAAATTATATCAACTAAAATTTCATGAAGTCTCCAATCACAATTCTATGCATAGAGTGGGTACTTAAACATGAACTTACGGGAATAAACTGACACTTACCACACTTGAAAATCAGCCTCAAATTTGTTCTTGAGTTATTTTTCGATTCTTTCAGATTCTTAACATAGTTTTTTATTTTCGTCAATTTTTCGTTTGGCACTGATGAATGAATATGCCATGAAATGTTTAGAGCCACAGAAGATTGTTTTAAAATGAAATTAAGATACCAGGGCACACTATCTGGGCTGAGAACCAGCACAACTTCATCAGGTGTTGGTAACTGAAATGAAGAAAATTAATAATTCAGACTACTTGACGGTGACAATGGGAATGAGTAACTTCACTCACAGTGTGATCATTTTTAGTTTACCTTCTGACAGCATTAGTAAGGTAAAGGAAATATAATTATAAACTTACACAATGTTCTGGTTTTCTTGTTTCATTTTGAGTGATGGTACCTTTGCAGTATGAACTGATAGTTGCAATTCTCTCATATAAAGTATCTAACTTTTTAAGTAATTGTTCCTGACGCTGCTCCAACTCAGTCATTTTATTTGATCCCTAGAAAATAATCATTATTTAACATAATGTCCCAGTGTGAAAAGAGAAATGAGTGAAATGGTTTAGAACCACCTAACCAAGAAATATTTCTCAGAGAAAAGCAAAAATAGAAAATAAGGGCTCATTTTTAATTAAGCAACCAATATAATGTATCATTCAAAAACATATCACTATTTACTTGTCTTTTTTTGTCCATATGCCTAACAACATAAGACTGATCAATATAAAGTTAAAGTTAGATATTAAATACTATCTTTCAGTCGACTGTAAATTCGTATTTAGGGTAAAATATAATATATTTTAATTTTATAGAACTCTAGAGTAGAATTCAAGCGTGCAGATGGCCTGTCAAAGACCACTATAGTATGTATATTGGATGCCTATCCTCGAGCAAAGGTTTGAAGTATTTTTTGTTTCACCACATGCTTGAAAGTAATTTTAAGAAAGTAATAAATTCAGTGACAAAAACCTTAAGAAACTTGATAACCTGGTTACTGATACTGAGGTTGCAATCGTCTTCATGATAAAAATCTGTACGACATTTAACAGAATACATGCAGTCCGGCAAAGCAACATCTTTATCATGCACAATGATTTTCTTCATTTTATACATCATTTTAATGTTTGCTAAATAAAATTGTGGCTATTATCAAACTAATATTCTCGTAATACTATTACTAATACTCCTTACCAAAACTAATTTAGGAATAACAGCAGGCTGTACAATCTTAGAACATTTTACCATGCAACTAGGAGAATATGATATCACCAAATTCAAAGAGTACCGTAATTGGTTGATAGATCCTTAGATATTATACCTTTTTAATTTAGTCGTATTATACCATCAAGTGTTGTTGGTTTGTACAAATAGATGGCGCTTTCTGATACTAACCGACCAAATTAAGAATAGTTGTAAATATACAAATCATATGAAAACGATGTGGCTATTTTATTTTTGCATCATTATATTTTGTCAAATGAATAATAAATGTTGCCATCAATAAAATAAGGAAATGGATTAGTGGTTTCGTTAAAATCGTAAACTTTTTATGCAAAAGCAAAATAGCAGTAATATTTCACTTAAATTATAAAATATATTTTCATCAAATAAATCATTATGACTAGACTTATTTTAATGCAAGCAGTTATTTATATTCCGTATTAAACCTTTAATTGAATTCGTAGCATAGTAGTTATTTTGTACTTTTTACTTGCAGCAATGAAGTAAGCTGTCAAGTGTCAACAAATGGTAATGGCGGGTAATGGCATTCCTTCTGTCATTATAGCCGGTCGTTTTTGTTGCTGATAATTCAACAATAATTAACAACCGAGTGCTTCTCCGAATCTCCGTAACACATCAAGTTTTATAGGACGTCATACACTAATTATCTGCATAATTAAAATCTTTAAATTCAACAACATTCCGCTGCGCGAACGCACACTGTATTTATTTATTGACTCTTCGTCGTGTGCGTTCGCGCAGCGGAATGTTGTTGAATTTAAAGATTTAATTATGCAGATAATTAGTGTAAGACTTTCTATAATTGTGTATGGTAAATAAAAATTTGTGTACGCAGCCATTGTGGAGAAATTCACCAAAAACAGATTCCGCTGGGCGAACGTTGTCCTGGCGGAACTTTTTTTAATCCATAGACTTTAGAAGAAAAGAGTTGTGTCTAAAAATTAAGTGTGTATTTGTGTATAATTATTTATGTATGAATGAAATCAGTGCATGCATAAACTTCGGAGAAATTCAAGTTTCCGCTACGCGAACGTTTGGTCATTAGCTAGTTTTCATATAAAATGCTTACATAGAGAGCTGTAGATTTTTACATACGTCGTTTTGAATTTGTTTATATTTGTTTAAAAAACAGATTTAGAAAAAGTCGTAGGGTTTAAAAGATAAAAATATAAACATAAAATACACTTATTAGGTCTTAGTTCTTAAAGTATGCAGTTTGGGGTCTAGATTTTGACGTTTGATACTTGGCAACATATTGCAGACACTTACAAGGTTTGTTACGACTTTTTCTAAATCTGTTTTTTAAACAAATATAAACAAATTCAAAACAACGTATGTAAAAATCTACAGCTCTCTATGTAAGCACTTTATATGAAAACTAGCTAATGACCAAACGTTCGCGTAGCGGAAACTTGAATTTCTCCAAAGTTTATGCATGCACTGATTTCATTCATACATAAATAATTATACAAAAATACACACAAATTTTTGGACACATCTCTTTTCTTCTAAAGTCTATGGATTAAAAAAAGTTCTGCCAGGACAACGTTCGCCCAGCGGAATCTGTTTTTGGTGAATTTCTCCACAATGGCTGCATACATAAATTTTTATTTACCATACACAATTTTAGGACGTCATACACTAATTATCTGCATAATTAAAATCTTTAAATTCAACAACATTCCGCTGCGCGAACGCACACGACGAAGAGTCAATAAATAAATACAAGATAGAAATTTTCAATTTTTTTAATTTGAAACATAAAAAAGCATGTATAGGGTCGAATTGAGTAACCTCCTTGCTTTTAGACAAAAGTAGTATTTTTATTGACTATTCACCGTCGATATTCATTTCACAGTATTTTAATGTTTTCTTTACTACGTACCAACTGGATATTAGGCGTAATGATAAACCCCACCAATAGCAAAGTCATATATATCGTTGGATAGGTCTTTTTAATTGGAACAACATTTACTATGACAGCTTTTGTTCAAACAAAAAGATAAAAAGGCCTATCCCACAGAGTACTTTGGCCTATCCAATGATATATATGACATTGCTATTGGTGGGCTATACAAATCTGCCCTTTAAATATTGTTCCAAAATATTTTGTTAGATTTTCTAATATATGCTCTTACTACGACTATTGTACATATCTATGGCAAAATAAATGACTAAAATTTGCCTATATGGGTTTTATTTTCTACTTAAAATCTCATCTCATACTTAATAAAAACCTGCTTGGATGATGGTAGATGTATATAGATCCACATGTGTACATGTCATAAAAGTTGTTGGTTTGTGGTTACAGATGGCACCACTAGTGGCTTTCCTTCAAAATCCGTTTAGTTAAGCCTCTATACCTATATAATAAAGTACTCTGTGAATAACAGTCAGGGTCAGTCAGCTGTCACTCAGCCACGTTTGATTGAATGTATGAACGATCGAGTGAGCGACATACGTTTGGCTGGTTCGAGCTTCGAGCGATCGATTTTCTAGGTAGACAGAGAAAACATTTTCTAAAATTGTGAGGGATTCATATGTTCAACTGCAAAATTTTCAATTTCCGTTAGGCGGCTAAGCAGTTGGGTCAATCAATATCAGATCCAAAAGGCAGTATTCCTTGAAACGAATAATATAGTATTTTAGAATTTCTCGTACCTTGGACTCAGAACCCGTTATCGCTGGCTAACTTTTTTTTAAATACTTAATTTTATCTTACTTCTTCCTGCCCAGTTCCCAATTTTTTTTTGGGATTTACACATATATAAAAAATAGCGTTCTGTTTTTCAGAATATTTCATTTTTTTAAGTTCAAAAGAAGAAGAAAGAAAACCGCATCAAAATCGGTTCAGACAAACGTGAGATAATCGTGCACAAATATATGTACATACAGTACAGGGTAAAACTGAGAAACTCCTTTCTTTTGAAGTGAGTTAATAATCAATTCCGCAATCTATATTATGGCTGATTTACATTGAGTCAGTAACTGACGTCAGTCCACTGACAAGTCAGTGCTGACCCGGCACTGCCATCGTGTAAATTGATTTGAAGTCAGCACAGTACTACTGACGAAACACTGACACTACACTGACTTCGTGTAAATAGCACGCGTCAGTTTTCGGCGCCTACACTGACGTCAGTTACTGACTCAATGTAAATCAGCCTTTAGCTTGATAGGTCAATAAATCAATGGTGGACAATAGTTTCACAACGTCTCCCAGTGGTAATAAGATTAGATCCGATTGAACACATAAGGTGACACAACTCTTTAAATTCATTATCGTTAGCCACCTCTTGTAAATTACGACATAATTTTTAGTTATTATTCTCCTTTGTTATTCTCATGGTTCACCACTCACTGGTGGTGGTGCTGGTGCGGTGGTGATTTTGTTGTAAAATACGGCACTGTCCTGTCCACCAGTGGAGTCAAATTCGGTGAACACAGATGCACCCTTTTTGCTCCTAAGACTCTGATCCAACGCGACCGGAGAGAGAGCAGACGCAAGAATGCACCTTCATGCTCTCAGATACACGTGTATATCAATCAACCACCAACTTCCATAATCTGAACAGCTTTTTTGATAAAACTCAAAAAGTGATTTTGGCCCGATCCGGGAACTGAATCTACGCGCAGCAGTCGCACTTTGTGCGATTAAAACAAACGAGGCAGTTGACAGAAACTAAAAAATCATCTGGATATATCACTTCAAAGTTTACTTGAGTTTAGAAACACTGTGATCAAATCATAAGCTTTCTAGCTTTTAGGTTCAATAATGTAATTAAATATTGCACATTGGATGCTAAAGCATTCGGATAATTATTATAGCACAGCATTTCATTGCAATATATGTGAACTTGATGTTTTGTTATTGTAGTGGCAGTATGTTTTGCAATATGATTTTTTTGTTATCTGTGTACATCTATTCACCGGAAGTTATAAGGATGGTTAGGTTGGACAAAATCAATGTCTACCGCTGATATTTTCTGTACTAATAATTTGAATTCGTTTTAGGAGAATCAAATATATATGTTTTTCATAGCTTTCTTGTAAAAATAAATTCTTGTTTCTATTCAGGGAGCACTAGTAGCATGTGATATCATAAAAAATTATAAGACATTAAACAGAGTAGTCTAGTCGAATCATTTTAAAAGAAACAAAATGGCTGCCGATGTGTTCTGTGCGGCGACTACCACTCCTTCCAGTGATAACTTTCAATAAATTGTATCGTAATACAGCCCCAATCTGTAAAATTTCCTTAGATTCAATAATTCTGGTGTGTCGGTTGTTTACGAGGATAAAGTTATTTGTCATATCGAATATTTAATAACCACAAGTTATGAAAACGACATGGCGGACTGATAATCAACCAATAGGAAGCCAGCATCAAGCGTTTCAGAATTGCATGTACTCGCATTTCGCGTCATTACGTTTTCGGTGCCTTCTTTCTCTTATAAAATTTAGTAGGTAATCTTTTCGTATCAGTAAGTTGATTGACTTTTCAGTTTATAACTAAGAAAACAGTGTGAATATTGTGTTTAAAATTGTTATGAGACGATCGTTTGAAGTGAAGTATCCCGACGGCTGGGATCATGACTGCGTTGGATTTAGGATGAACTGAAATGCAATACCATCTTTTTGTTTTTGTAAACAAGACTATGTTTTTACTATACACGTGCGAGACTGTATACAATTGACAGTTGTTTTAACGATGTCGGGAAGGGGGGCGAAGAAACGCGGGAGGCCTCCAAAATCGGGGAGTTTCGAAAAAAGCAGGAAATTCCAGTATCATTTGTTGAAAAAACCAAAATATTTACTAAATCAGCAAAATGCAGGATCAGCTTCGCTGGTGAGTACACCCTCGGCATCTAGAGCATCGTCTCCTCAAGGAAGTGATATAAGTAGGCGAAGTACACGAAAACAAAGAGGAGGAAAGGCTCATAAAAATAAACGAGGTGGAATATCTGGTTCTTATTCACGAAGAGGTTATAATCCTCATGCAGCTGATTATCATGAATCTGAATATCACTATGGATCTGATTTTGGAGATGAATACAGCGATAGGTCGGAACCAGAAGAAGATCGCGCCAGTGAAAGTTCGGATGGCAGCGTAGGAGATGGTGCCGCGAGCGATAGCGACTTCTCTGTCAGCAGCTACAGCACTACCAGTGGTACACCTCGTAAGGCTAATAATTTACTCAGACCACCAAGTCCAGATCCTCTATGGCTACAACAAGAACGCCAAATTCCAGTTTTAGACCTTCCACCATCATCAGATGACTTGCTAATACCACAGAATTTAATTTTACAAGTTGTTGGTGTATATGAGGTGTTAAGACACTTCAGACATCTAGTAAGGCTGTCACCCTTCCGCATTGAGGACTTGTGTGCAGCGATTAGTTGTGAAGAACAGAGCAATCTACTTGTAGAAGTGCATATGATGCTACTCAAAGCCTTGTTAAGGGAAGAAGATGCTCAACAGACACATTTCGGTCCACTGGACCATAAAGACAGTGTTAATATTACTTTATTTTTGTTAGATGTTATGACATGGCCTGAAGTCCTTAGAATATACATTGAAAGTGATAAATCGTTTGACCAGAATGTTGTTAAAATTTTAAATGCATGTGAATATCCATTCACATCTGTAGAGAATCGGCTGGCTGTCCTTCAATTTTTATGTAATCAATTTTTAATTACTAATCCAGTACGAGATGATCTTCTTAGTGAAGGTAAGTAAATTTGTTTTTGTTAAAATAAATAAATTTACAAATTCTTTAAAAACCTTACCAACATGTATCCCTTCATCTTGGGGAGGCCTTTGTTGTTTATATCATGAGTGTACAAATATCACTTCTATTCCAGCCACTGAGCTAGCTGTTTTTGTTCAATCTCTGCTGACATTAAAATGTTGATCTTCTGTTAAATTCCAATTTATAAAATACTAGCTTCTGCCAGCAGTTTCCCATGAGAAATTGTGCCTTTCTTTAATGAACTATCTTACACTAAAATAATATCTGACCAGTTGTTCTTGGTTCTTGAGATTAGAGTTTTCAAGCAAATAAACAAACTCAGGTTTATGATATTAGTATAGGTTCCACCTGATTACAAAACATGCTCTTGAAAAGTACTTGCATTAGTGTTAAACTTAAACCATAATCTTTAACTAAGTTAATATTTTAAACATAGCAGTAAACCTGGTATTTTTTAAACAAAGTTTTGTAAAAAGGTGGATTCAACTATATGCACTCTGTCTCATAGGCACAGGAATTAAAAATGCTCATAAAGTCCAATTACAAACTTTTATATGGTATTTTAATTTAATTTGTCTTGTTACAGTTCCAATACATTATGATGATCATTGTCGAGTATGTCACCGGTTGGGAGATCTTTTATGTTGTGAAACATGCCCTGCAGTCTTTCACTTAGAATGTGTGGATCCACCTTTAGGAGATGTGCCATCTGAAGATTGGCAGTGTGCTTTGTGCAAGCAACATAAAACAATGGGTGTGACAGATTGTCTTCCAGATGCTGAAAAGCAAGGCTTAATGTGTAGACATGAACATCTAGGGTTTGACAGACATGGAAGGAAATATTGGTTTATAGCACGGCGCTTATTTGTGTAAGTACTTGTGAAATATTTTCTAATGTTAAGTCAGTTGCATTAAGATGATTGATTAATTTATTATTCCCAAATATTTTTAGTGAAGCTGAAAATGGGCATGTCTGGTATTATTCATCGTCTGAACAGTTTGAGGATCTATTAAATGTGTTGGATTCTGATGAAATGGAAGCACCACTTGTACGAGAGCTATTGGAAATGAAACAGGAAATTTTAAGACAAATGGATATTACTGAACGTCTTACAAATCAAGTCAAGGGAAGTAGAAAATCATACTTAGAAATTGAAAATGCCAACATTGTCAAAGCGCGAAAAGAAAAAGAAGAACAAAAAAGACTTGACCGTAATCCTGAATTAAAACTAGAAGATGATAAAATTGAAAATGTGTCATCATTAGTTGGTGATGGAGATGTGGTGAATGAGGTAACTGTGGTCAGTGAGGACACAAATCATGATGATAATGATGAATCTGCTGAAGATGATGATAATAAGAAGTTAAAAGGCAATGCAGCTAGTAGGACAAAACTGCCACTTCAGAAAAAACATGAAGAAGGTATGTATCACTACTGTTCTATGAACTGAGAAGTAGTAATGTTATTCATATAATATATACCAATACTACAGAACATATTATGTTCTGTACATGTTGATTCAAACATATACAACATGTTACAAAATTATTAAACATTATCATAGCCAAAAACACCGCCAAACGGTTATTGACTCTGTACAAGGCTCATTTAACCCCCTTTCAACTTTATGGGTAATTTTGTAACATCTTGTATATAAGATGAGTTAAAAGTTTCAAGTAGATGTTGTATTATATTAAATACTAGCCGTTTTCCCGCGGTTTCACCCGCGTCCCGTGGGAGCCTGCACCGGGATAAAATATAGCCTATGTTACTCGCAGATAATATAGCTTTCTAATGATAGTTTTTCAGTTTATCCATTACAAACAAACAAAGTTTTCCTCTTTATAATATTAGTATAGATATATTTATATTTTTTTATAATTAAAATATGTTCTTTTACAGTAACTGAAAGGTTAACAAGACTAAAGTCCAACCAAATCTCCAATGGGACTTACCTCTTCAAATTAGGAAATGAAAATAGTTTTAAGAACTACATAAATCAGTACTCTGCCAATCCTTTAGCTTTAAACAAGCCACAGAGAAATGAGGAGAGAGACAAAAAACGATACATGTCCCATAAGTTTTCTTTATCATCAGCGCAAGAATTTAAATGGGTTGGATTGCTAAATGGTAATTATCTATTGAACAACAATTTATTGTTATATGCTAAGTAACATTCAGAATTACAGAGATACCTTATTGTTTAATTTTGTCTTCAGCTACGAAACCATTATTGGAGGCTACTCTTAGACAAACCTTATTACAATTGGAGTCAAACATAGTATTACAATTTATGCACCCCAACTGGTCACTATTAAGGAAGCCCTGGGTGCAGGCTGTACAACTTTGTCAAGCTCCTCGTGATTTTGCCAGGGCCCTTTGTGTACTTCAGGTAAGTGCCTCTGTTTATACTAAAAAGATAAGCATTATACTTTCACGTTGGAGTCTCGCTAGTATTCACCTATTAAGATATGGCTTGATGCAGCAGTACCTGGTTGTGAAAGTATAGCGTATTTTTTTAAACACTCTTGAATACGAATCTAAACACGACATACTGCTATTATAGTTCGGCCATTCAGAGAATGCGTTCCTGACACGTCGCGATTGAACTGACGACGTAACTTTGCAATGGCGTTGCAGTTACGATAAAAATATTTTTGCTGGTTGTTTACCGTTTTAACAATTGAGGAGCATTAAAACAACATTATTATATCAATAATCAATGAATGTAGTTACGTCGTCAGTTCAATCGCGACGTGTCAGGAACGCATTCTCTGAATGGCCGAACTATAAGTATCTGAGATCCTACTATTCTGTTGATGAAATACTTTTTATGAAACAAGTCGTAAGAACCATCATAGAAATAAATGTAAACACTACTTTCATACTGCATTGAAAATTGGTTTATGATGTAACAGTGGTGTGTGTGCCACAGACAGACACATGTTGTGGTCAATATATAAATAATAAATAATTTTTTAACAGGCATGTTTCAAAAGTGTTGTTTGGGTACCTGCGTGGCATGAACAACTAGGTCACGTTAGATTATTACGAACAACTGCGACTGATCGGGAAGAACGAAAAAAACTTGATAAGAGAGAAAAAAAAGAAAGAGATGAAGAAGAGGAAAGATATCGGACTGCATATAATTTTGTAAAGTATTCTCTCGGACTACGGCACCAGGTATATTTTAATGTTGTTTTGTATATTTCGGAATATAATTTTTGTCTATTATCTTCTACTCATATCCACTCGCCTCCCGAGGGAACTACTTCCCATATCTGGATGGGGATAAATATATTTTGTCTGTCTCCTACTTCTAAGCTACCAATCCACCAATTTTCTGCCAAATTGATTCAGCCATTGTTGGTTTATAAATAGTGTAACTAAGACGCCTTTCTTCTATATATTTATAGATGTGAGTACATGAGTACTCACATGTGCAAAAAATTGTAAATACACAAATTCAATGTACTTTAATGATTTTGAGGTATGGAAACAAAAAGGAGAAGAATACAGAATTCATGGACAATGGGGTTGGTTATGGAATTCGTCGACGAGAAAGTATAAAAAACATGGTGTCACAAAAGCTAGTCTCATGAGTGGCCCTGCAAAGATAGCAGTACGAGTAAGAGAAGGCAGTATCATAAAAGTTTTAGCTGTTGAACCTAAAACTTACGACTATCTTATTTCAAATGAAGGCGAAAATAAAGATGTCATGGAAAAATGTAAGTAATTAATCAGTAAACATTTACATGGATCTGATAATATTTTTTAAATATATAATTGGCTTCTATTGCACAGTATTAAGGAATTATCAAATGTGAAGCTTATAAAATAATTGATTC
Organism: Helicoverpa zea; assembly: GCF_022581195.2. NCBI lineage: Eukaryota > Metazoa > Arthropoda > Insecta > Lepidoptera > Noctuidae > Helicoverpa > Helicoverpa zea. The sequence continues at coordinate 6,773,315 of NC_061457.1, forward strand.
TAATATTTCTTTCAGTACCCCCATCAATGCGCAACTTAAAAATCGATAAAGACGATGACGGTTTTGAAGAAATTGATGTTGAAAAAGCACTGAGCTCATCCACCAGAAGATATTACCCAAAGATTGCTAAAAAATCTAAGCTTGATGAATTTTTGGCTCGACGCACATACTTAAAATTTATGGAGGAAAAGAAATTGACTAATTTAATAGCCAATGTAAAAAAAGAAGAAGCGGAAGTCAAAAGCGAGGATGACAAAAACATTGATGTGGAAAATGACGATCCAGAACCAGATATGTCATCAATTTGTGGTACAGTCAGCGGAACCAAGCAAAGAGATGCAGGTAATACTGAAAATGTGGATGCGTTAAGGGATGAATACCAAAAAATCAATCAGTTAACAAAAAGATATCAATGTTACTCACATTGTTGTAATAAAATTGATACAGCAAATATTTTGCAGAGTTCTGAAATTAAAATTAATTGTTTTTCACCCCTTTGCATTATGAAAGGCAAACTTTTGTCTCAATTAGTTACTTTATTAAAAGGTGGAGCAGTGAATTCTAATAATCTACTAGGAAATTCAAAAGATAATACTAAAGTGTCAATTTTGGAACAATATCTATTAGGTAAAAGTTCTTGTACCAATTCAAGCGAAAACATATTGACTGATCTGTTATCAGCAGTTGCATGTGCTCAAGAATGTGACAACAAAGTTTGTGATTCCTATGTTAAGAGAAAATTAAGTGGAGATGACAGCGATAATGTTGATTACAAAGTAGAGAAGGATGATATTGACGATAACTCGTGTGTAGTCAAATCAGAGAGTACTCTTGAAGAGTCCGCTGTGCCAGCAGTCGGGAACGAAATGGATATTGATATCACATGCAACAATAACGAAGATAATGAGGTTGAAATAGGTCCATTGAAGGAATTAACTGATTGTGAGTCTTCAGAACAAGATAACAATGCCAGTACAACTAACGATAGCAATGAACGACCGCCTATTCCTAAGTTAAAAATAACAAGAGGAAGAGCTTCGAAAGCGTCTTCGACTACTACAAATACTGGAAACAATAATGAAGCAAAAGATTCATCCTACAAATGTTCTGTTACATCAGCCAAGAATAATGACAAAGTAAAGTATTGTGCAATGGTCAATAGAAGATTTGGTGCAACAAAGACTCATAAAAGAGAAGATAAAACTATCAAAGAAGAAAAAACAGAGGGAAATGTGGTAAGAGTATATTCTACTGAGAATCCCTCTGGAAAAGTTTATCTCAAACGTGTACAAACATCAGCAGTAGAAAAGAAAAAGAAACGGACTCCAGTGAAGTATCCCCTTTGTTCAACATTCCATACTAGGAGTAAAGCCAAAACTATAATGGTTCTTCCTCATCATGAATTACGAAAACTCTGTAGACAAGCTGGCCATAATGCGGTAGCTGGTTTCAGTCATAACGCGAAACCTAATCAAGCCGTGTGGCCGTACCCGTGTCCTCGGCCATTATTCAAGACCTGTTGGCTGTATCGCACTGTCAATCTTCAGTGGTTAGCAAGTGCAGCTTTGCAACTTCGTATTATGTGGGCTTGCCTACGTTGGGATGACATGGCTGCTAAGCCAGCTTCAGCTGATGGTAAACATCAACTTACTACTGATACGGAAATTGTTTCACTGGAATTGCTAAAACATCGACATATAGGGCAATTTTCGGAGCGAACTCAATATCTTCGGCGACGGGTGGTAATACCACTTGAATTGCCGAAAACAGTTCGTGAAGTAACATCAATACGTAGTGGCTTAAGGAAAAGAAAACGAGCTGAGTCGCCCCAAAACACCGAACCTCAGGTAATATATGTAATCAATTAATTAGAATTTGATTATAAATGTGCGGTTGACGAAAGCTACTCTACTGATGTATATTTTTTTGTTTGAAGGTCTCTGAAGAGTGGGTTGATGAAGATAAGCTAGAACTTTGGGAAGTTCGACAATACGGCGAACGCACGGAGCGAGCTACGCCCGTCACGCGCACGTCCACGGGCAAGCTGCCGCAGCGCAACGTCGCGCCGCCGGCTAATGCTGCTGACCTCAAAGATAAAATGGAACAACAGTTACGCGAACAACGAGCTGCTCATCAACAGAAGAGGGCATTGGAAATGTCTCAAGGTAAAGAGATTTACTATTGCATGGAAATGTTTTTGTTTGACAAATTCATTACTGCCAGTCCGATGGTCCATGGCAGGGGACTTTACTGTCAACAGCGACGACACCGATCCCGATGTATCTAAAGGTCCATAATCTCTAAACTTTAGTCGAATATTGAAAATCGAATACTGTTGTTACAAGTAGTTAGAACTCAAAATAAAAGACTTCTACGAGTACTCACACTGATACTGGTGTAATACCTTTTTCTTTATAGTATTTGCTGCCATCGTAACAACTCGTTATTTCAGTACAATAGTACACAACCAACTTTTATTATTTCAGACAAAACAAAATCTAACACCAACCAGAATTGTGGCAAAAGTACACTAACGTCTTTGCTGACTACAAATGCCACAACCCCCACTGGGCAAAAAACGGTTATTGGCACTAGGAGGATTATTATGACTAAAGGAGCTGATGGATCAACACGTGTAATCAGCCAGCCTATCGCAGGACCAACGAAATCGGCACAGAACGATGGTACTTCAAAATCAAATGCCACTCCACAGAAAGAAGGGCCCCAAAAGGTTCAAATAATCCGGGCGCCCGATGGAAAAATAACTGTTAGAGGTTTATTAGCGGGTCAGCAACTGATACAAATGCCTGATGGCAAATTGCACGTCGTAATGGCGGGTCAACAAGGAGTCACAGGGCAACTCGTAGCAGCTTCTCCTGCGCCCAAGCCGATCGAAAGTAACAGTTCTCCCGGAGGAGACGTCAAGAACGCCGACGATGCGAGACAGACAGGTCGCACCGGCACAGCCCCCGCTCAGCAGGTGGTGGTGCAGGGCAACCGGCAGATCGTGGTGCAGCCGGCGCAGCAGATGGTGGTGCAGCCGCCTGCGCAGGTGGTGGTGCAGCCGGCGCAGCCCGTGGTGGTGCAGGCGGGCGCGCGCGCGCTGGCGCCGCGCATGCAGACCGTGCTGCTGCAGGCGCCGCTGCTGCCCCGAGCCGCCGCGCCGCGCGCCGCCGCGCCGCGCCCGCAGCCGCGCCCGCCGCAGCCGCAGCAGATCGTCGTCAATAATCCTGTCTTAGTGCAGCAGATTGCTGCTGGCAAAATTCAGCTTGCCACTGTCAACGGCCAGCAGGTTCTCATTCGGCCGACTGGAAATAACCAGGCGCAGATAGTTGCACACATCGGCCAGAGTCCTTCAGGCGTGAGCGCGGCGCCGGTGTCGTCCCCGGCGCCCGCGCCCCGCCCCGCGCCGCCGCCGCTGGCACCGCAGCCGGCGCCTGTGCCTATTCAGCCGCAGCCGCAACAGCAACAACAACAACAGCTTACCGAAGATGAAATTGTAGAAAAGCGACTTCTGGTTGGCCAACCTCCTGGCACCGTTATTAAAACTGTAACAGCACAGGTAATTATGAGTGATACTGTCTGTCTGAAAAGTTAACTTTTATAATATGTACCAATACAATGGATTAAAATAGTGTCTGACAATTTCGAATAGGTACCTACTCATTAGTTTTTAAATCATAGCATTATATAGATAGTTCAACTCAGATTTGCGCGCGGCCCTATGTGTGCGTTGGCTTGTAAATATACAACTTTCATTCGTGTGACAGTGACGTCGTCCGAGGATGACGTGTTCTTATCGCTTTTTGTTATGGGTACAGTCGTTTACGAAAATACTAGTTATTCACGAAGAAATTATTAAGGAGTCAGGTAAAGCGTTTCAAAAAATTAAACAACATTCAAAGCTTTTTATTATTACCTAAATATAGTTTTTCATTATTTTCTCATACGTCTTATCAAATTGACATTGACAATATCTAAGAAATAAATGAGGTGAAATATCTAAGATGAATTAAATACTCCTTACATATTTTCTAGCTCGGGGTACGCGGACAATAAATAAAAGTGTGGACTAAGAATGTAAAAAAACGTATCATCATCATCATCATCATCATCATCTCAGCCATAGGACGTCCATTGCTGAACATAGGCCTCCCCCTTTGATCTCCACTTGATCACACAAAAAACGTATAATCTAGTATAATAATGTAAACAAAATGTGTGGGGAATTTTAAAAAATAATATTGCTTCGCATAATGTCGACCAAAATAAGACGGAAATAATGAAACTCATAAATTAACGTTTAAGTCAAATTGATGAAGGGATGTGGTATAATACTTGTCGACATGTACAAAAGAAAAAAGAAGAATACTATAGACATTTTGACATGGAGTCAGAATTTATAATTCACCTTGAAGAGTAGCGAATCCGAAAATTCATCATTTGATTTTTCAAGTAGCGATTCAGAATCATTATAAATAAATAAACATTAAATTACGTAATAACGTTTTTCTTTAAACAGCCGTATACAACCCCTAAATAACTGTATTTGTACCCGACTGTACCTCTTGTCACGCACACAAAGTCACTGTATATGTACAAGGGTTACCCACACATAAGGCCGCGCGCACGACTGAGTTGAACTTACTATAACGTTATGTATTTTTACATTACTATGTATCTCCACGTTTTTACGTTCCGTCTCCTCCCACCAACTTACACAACTAAGGAATATCGAAGACTCGTCTGTGCAATATGTACTGTGGCTGTGAGTCAGTGCAGTTAAAGCTAACTTCCGAAATATTTCTGTTCTATTACAGGTCATGCAGACAAGTAGTGGTCCCAGCATAGTTCTTCAAGGACTGCACGGGTATTCTTTGACGCCGCAACAACTGGCGTTAGTGCAACACCAAGTTAAACAACAGTTGCTAAAAGGTAAATTAGTAAATACCGAGGTTTAATTAAATCGGTAAATGACTTAGCTATCCAAGCATTCATTGACTGCACCTTTGCAGCTCAAGAGTCTACAGGCAAGCAGGGTATGCTGGGCCCCCGCAAGATGTACCTGGCGGTGCAGCCGGCGCCCAGCGCGCCGCCGCCGCTGGCGCCCGTGGCGCCGCAGCCGCTGCACGCCATACAGTCCCTGCAACCGCTGCCCGTGCCCACGCATCAGGTAATATATTACTATTAGATGCCGCTCCGGACTATATTTATACTTTACTATGTATGTATGTATATTGCGAACCGAACCGCTTAAACATACATCATTTATTGTAAATCTACTTACAGACGGATTATTATGACAAAAAATTGGCTGCCTTATTATAGTTCGCCGTTAATGCGATAGTTTGATAGCTGAGAAATCTTAAATAAATATATACCAAGTGGCGGATTTATTTCCAAACTTATCGGATTCATATTGGGGTGGGATCAAAATGAGCGCGTATTTTTATAAAAGAACTTTTTAAAGCGCATTTTCATTATGAAGGTAAAAAATACCGCGAGTAAGTCTTTGTAGGTTGCACTCGTTATGATCGAACCCTAAATCTGATGCTAGACATGTTGAACATACAATAATGTATTATAATTTATAAGACTGGCACATAATTATTATGTTATTAAAATGGTGTGAAGGAATAGTTACTATATACCATTAGTTTTACATGAAAAACACCAAAGATTTGTGTAAATAATAAGTATCCATGTATATTTTAATTAATATTTTAGATAAAACATATCTATCACATCTTGAATGTAGGTAGTGCATAGTCATAGAGTAGTGAAATAAAACTCAGTATTATTATAACGAAACACAACCGGTACCCGATATTAATCTTATATTCTTAATTATTAATTTGACATTAAGCTTGATGATACGCGTGACAAAGAGTTTTAATTGCATAAACAATCTTAGTAAACTCACATTTATAAATATTGCGCTTTTTAAACCGACTTGGTATTTGTCTAAAAATATATCAATAATTCATTTGTTCGAATTTTATTTCGGCTTTAAATCTAAAAGCAATACGTAGGATACACTATTCCAGAGTAAAATAGGCTATATTTTGTCAGGGTATAGACCAGTAGTTCCCACGGGACGCGGGTGAAACCGCAGGATAACAGCCAGTATAAAAATCTATAATCTCTAGATGAACTAATTTTGTTCTTTTTTTTTTTTTTTTTGTTAGTAAAGTAGCTTTCCTTTTAAGTTACCTTGTCCAAGCAAGCAAGAGATCTTAGCCCGGTAGGCTAAAATTCTGTTGGTAACTCGCTATCCAAGGAGTGTTGGGAAATTTGCAGATTTACTTACGTCATCGTTTTTACCAACTCATACCCGGTCATTAATGCTAAGTCGTTGCCAAAGCTCTACTACTCTAAATTGGACAACGGAACCTTGATTGAATCCGTCGATTTTACTTTGTTAAATCCGACTGCTAACATATTTTGGGTTTTCATTGACTATTTTATTTAGACAATCCGGCTACATGTGGTAAACAAAATCGTGAATAAGCGTTACAAAACTAAATATACGATTATACTATACTACGGCATGTTTTTTTATTTGTAACGACTGAGCCGATATAAAAATTCTTTCACTATTCAAAAGCTAGACTATCCCCGAATAACATAGGCTATATTTTATCCTTGTGAGAGAAGATGTTCCCATCGGACGCGTATGAAACCTCGGGAAAACAGCTAGTAATATAGAAATGACCGTGCATAGCACATGAAACCAAACTGGTATTTTTTTATATTACGCTTAGGACCGATTCGGTTAATCGATGTTTCCCTGTATTTTTTTTAATGAACTTCTGCTACAGCAAACTGTCGAAAGAGCCATCTTGAAGCTCGTATCGGCTTATTAATATTTCGTGCACATCTATAACTCAACTGACTGAAAGACTGAAATGTTCAAGTAATACAGTATTCAGTATAACGAAAGTTTAAAGCGCTAATATTTATCAATGTGAAGTTGATCTATTATATTTATTGTATGCAACGCGGAACATTTCTAATTTTGTGTTTAAATCTCAAGAAAAATATTGTTTTCATAATGCCCTTGAGGTGCCACGGCATTTGGAGAAAAAATTAAACCACAAATGATACTCATAATTATGAAAACATAAGATCAACTGTGAAATTCAATCAATCAGCAATATGCAACTGATTATTATTTCCCCAATTTAAGTGTTGCGATCATAGGTAAACTTTAAACTGTAATGAGTATTACTTGTGGTCCAATTTTCGTATCCATATTGTGTTAGTAAAAGATGATTTTATATTATCTGCCTGTAACTCAAAGTAGGTAGATAAAAATTGAACATCAGACAAATTATTATCATTATCTATTTTAGTTATAATTTTTCTGATTTTTACCACAAAGTAACAATTATTTGACAAATAAGATATAGCGGTCTAAAGAATTGCTCATACACCACCTGTTAACATGTATACCTGGTAACCTGTAAGTTATTAAAACTCGATTCCTTATTAATATATTGATAGTAAAATAGTATCATTTGAATAAAATATTAAAATAATCATCGACTTTTATTTATCACGTCCTGTTTTTTTTATGTAGTTTTTATTTCTTGTGATTATTTGTTTTGCTTACAAACGTTTTGTGGGGGTGTATGGGCAATTTAATGCTTCAATATTGAATTTACAATTAAAAAATAGGGATTCTTTATCTTTTTTTGTAGACAAAGAAACTATTTTAATTTTATAAACTAATATATTCCCACAAACGGATGTTGATGATTTTTAGTTCTTTTTTTTTACATATAACCCTATTTCTTAATTACAATATTGAAAACGGCATTACCAAAACTTTTAGGCGAGTGGAAAAGGAATGGTATTACATATTTTGACACGAATAACACCTTTTACTTATAGGATGTTAGCGAAGAAGATCAATTAAAACGACAAAAACTTATGAACGGTGAAGAAAATGTAGCTGAGGCGGCTAGTCATCAGGAGGCGACACCTTCCAAACTTGAAGATGTAAAAGAAAATAACACGAAAACAGATATTATAAATTCCGGTCCGGATGTTCTACAAAGTAATAAATTCGTGTTAACACCTGATTATATCCAACAAAGTAAGTATTTATTCCTAATAATTTTTACTTCAATATCCATTAGATTTTACATGTTCAGAAGTCTGGATAAACAAAAATCTTTCCATAGCTAAATTAAAAATGAAAGTACCTACTTCACAAGAGTGCAGTACCTTACATTTTCTTATCTAAAATGTGTAAAACTATTCAAAAAATAATTTTAAAATTCTTATTGATGATGTCTTATTTCATTCATCGTCATTAGATCTCCGCCGATCCAGTTGTTCTGTCGGCCAAAAATAGGAACTAAAGTTGGACAGACATCTAAATCAATACTGCCAGATCTGGTAACTGTTGTTGCCCCGCGGTGATCGCAAGCGTGAATGCCATTCACTAGGACCTGGGTCGGATCGGCCCTGGGTCGCCTTGTTGATTCTTGAAACATTCTCAAGCTTACGAGAGCACGTAAAGCCGACGGCCCTGAACGCATCTCTGTAGCAGTTGCTTTTGCAATTGCACTTCAGAGGCCACCATGAGGATTTAGTAAAACTCTGACACTGACGCTTCATCATCTGCCTTGCCGTTTCTCAACTATGTTGGAGTCCGCATCCAGTCCAACCACTTGCAACTAAACACCCTACTGGCTATCTGACCTCAACCTGGTTACCTGGGAAACCCTTGGTAAGACTGGTGACAGAATTTCTGGCTTCTACTGCTGACTACCCGTATCGATTACCAAAGAAGTTTAAGTTATCATTTTTTTTAAAACAACGGATCAACTCGGTCATGACAAAATGTTCACCCATTCACGGTCCGACCGCGCCAAGCGATGCTTAACCTTATAATTGATTAATTGACCAATACGTGCGGCTGTTACCTAGCCGCGGGCTCCTCCAACACTAGGCCCTGTTTGGAAATTAAACCTGTAGCTTATTCGATAAGAATAATAGCAGATCTTCAAAATAATGTTATAATCAATTCAAACATTGTTGCCACCTCACCTAATGTCACCGTTACTATTATTTGATCAGTCTACTCTAGAACATTCGTTTAAGATTTTTTACAACTCGGCGGTCATTTTTGTGAAACTTACTCTTTATCAGACCTTATTGATATCCGTGTCCAGAATTGTAAGTGTAACATTATTATTGAAAGGATAGTTCTTTATTAGTGGAGTTCCTTGAGTCTGAAATTGGGCAAAACCCAGTATTTCTGTTACGGTGCATGAAATTAAAAAGTGGAGTGTATAGCTTAGCGTAGAAAAAAAATCATTTAATAAAAAAATCGCTCTTGATTTTGAACAAAAAAGAAATCATAGTAATTGTAAAATAGGTTTTTGTACAGTCTACTTTTTATCGTTTAGTTTGCACATAGCAGTCTGGTTTACTATAGCAATAAGAGAATGTGTGTTTTGTTTGTTTGTTACCCTAAAGGCTCCCAAAATAATGGTCCGATTGGAAAAAATCTTTCACTGAGCTAGATTATCACCGAGATAAGCTATATTTTGTCCGGGAATGGGAATTGGTACCCCGGGACGCGGATGAAATCGCGGGGAACACCTAGTATATACACTCCTTTCAAAAAACATGACGCTTGAGTGAAATTATAGGCACACATCAGGATTTTTGCGAATTGCTCTCGATTTCTTAAGGTTTCTATAGTTAGATCTTGGATGACAATGGGAGCATTTGGGAAGTATTTTCAAACAAAAAAAATAAGAATTGCTACTTACGTCACGTTCTGGCAAGCTGCTTTATTTGCTACTTATAGCACCACAAAACCTTTAAAGTTTAGATCTGACCCGATGATGGAGACTAAGAGTACAAAAAAAACGAGGGAGCTCCTCAACGGTATCGCAGCTCGGCTGCTACATTTTTTGAATATTTGATTTCAGCCATTAAAAGTGCGCTCAAGCAAGAAAATTTGAATCCTGAAATAGAGGAAAAGTTGCTGCAGCTTCAACGCTATCAAGAGAAACGAATGAAGCCGGAGGTTCAGCCAGAGAGAGAAACTCGGGCGATCGCTGTGATCGCTCGGTCGCCCACGCCGCCCGCGCGCCGCCGCGTCACTTCTTCACGACACGACGACGACGACGACGAGTGGGTGGACAGCAGTCCGCGCAAGAGAACGCGCGGTGGACGACCGTGCTCGCCGCCGCCCGCAGCCCCGGCCGCGCCGCCGCCCCGCGCGCCTTCCCGCGTGCCGGCCGCCGCGCCCGCCGCGCCGCCGCCTGCGCCCGCCGCGCCGCCCCCGCCCGCGCATACCCACCCTACGGGCCTTGATGAGCGTCGTCGAGCCGCTTCCAATAATTCTCGGCTGCAGATGTTGCTCTTCAAACACAAGGAGATGCTTAAAAAGGATATTATAAAAAAGCGAGGTCTCTTAGAAAAAGAGCTCGGTGTCGAAATCCAGGTTCGCTATATTTCTGATTGCTGCTTTTTGTAAGTCGTCCTAACTATTTACTGTAAAGTCTTTCTATTATTGTAGAAAGAGTTGTCGGCTGAGCTGGCACTCCGAACTCGCGCTGAACGCACCAAGCAAGAGGAAGTGAGAGGAGGCAAGCGACGCGGAACGACCGCCCCTTCCACGCCTAGACCTAACAAGAGATCTGTTAAGAAAGAAAAATTGTTATGTATATGTCGCACTCCCTACGACAACACCAAGTAAGCTTTATTTTCGTTACTTATCCTATTTCAATACCAGATTCTTTGCGTGCAAAAGCTATAAGCCGAAAGGAGTTCGCTCTCTGTCTTCTAAGTTTTTATGTACCTGTACAAAATTACTTTATGGCAAAAGTAAATGCTAAATCATATATTTCCATTTTTTTTTAAAGTAATTAACATTATTTTCTTGTATATCACTTCTGTATCCACCGTGAACATGCAGTAAGGAAATATTAAGATAAAAATGAATTTTAGGAGCCAAAAGAACTCTAACAAGTTTAACACAATATAAACTTTATAGATTTTATGTTGGCTGCGAGCACTGCAGCAATTGGTTCCACGGCGATTGCGTTGGAGTCACTGAAGAAATGAGTAAAACGATGGAAGAGTATGTATGTCCAGATTGTCGACGCGCCGAGGAAACACAAGAGTTGTACTGTCTTTGCCGGCAACCATACGATAATTCACAGTAAGTCTATATATCTTTATCTTATTCGCTTTATCAAGAGAATACAATTAAATTAGAAATTACATAGCGTAGACAAAAAATCAACCACCTTACAATACCATCAAGTGAAAGTATTTTCAGATACAGATATTAAATTATACGTCATAAATAGTAACTTTCGCCATGTAAACTTTTCATTTTCGTTACAATGTGTTCCTGATATTCATGCCAATTTTCAGCTTTTTGGGAATGTAAGGATTGATGTCTAATTTACTTGTCGTGCAATAACTGAACTTCTCTCATTTAATTTCTCAATTTTCTAAGAAATATCTCTTTATTACAGATTTTACATATGTTGCGACCGGTGTCAAGATTGGTTCCATGGTCGTTGTGTTGGTATATTACAGTCAGAAGCAGATAACATTGATGAGTACATTTGCCCCAATTGTCAAAAAAATAATTCAGTCAATTATGCGAATATGAAAGAGTTAACTCAAAAAGACTTTGAAAACCTAAAGAGGCTTGTTAAACAGATACAACTCCACAAAAACGCTTGGCCATTCATGGAACCTGTAGATCCCAGAGAAGCTCCCACCTACTACAAAGTTATCAAAGAACCTATGGGTACGTTATTTTATTATTAATCAATTACTATTAATAATGCTTTACGTCTTCGTCCTCGTCTTGAGAAAATTAATTCCATGCATTCAGCTTCCTTCCTAAAAGCGCCTCTTGTAACAAAATTGTCTCTAAATAGCACGTTTTGTGAAGAACTTTCCTAAAGTTAAATACATAACAGCTATATATTATAACCTTTGTTTTTCAGATTTACAAACAGTGGAAAGAAAAGTGAATGAACAAATATATAGTACTTTAAGTGAGTTTATTGGTGATATGACGAAAATATTTGATAACTGTCGATACTTCAATCCAAAGGACTCCGAATTTTATCGATGTGCTGAAGGTCTTGAAGCATTTTTTGCACAAAAAATTAAGTACTTTCGTGAAAAGTTATTCGAAACGACTCAATGATAAAGTTCTAGTGTACAGTGTCTAAAGTATAACATGTGATGAATTCGGTCTACAATAGAACACGTTCGCTATTTTCAATTATCGTTTTTATTTTCTATGATCTGTATGTAAATTGTAAACTATGTGATGAACACTACAAAGAATAATTTATATTAAATTTCGATCTAAAGGTATCTAAAGGAGTTTGTCAGTTTGGTTCTATTTCAAAGTATTTATTGTATTTGTCGGCTCTTCGTTACCAACATCAGAAATCTCCATCGTTTACTCTAGCCGCAGACGCTTAGTTTATAATGAATAATAATGCCAGCACTGTCTTGAGTACACTTTATAGTAAGAAATAACAATTATGGTGAAAAACAAACAATAAACTAAATTACGACGTCGAATTGAGACGATTCGCCTGGTGAGGGCGCGCGGGCCTTTTTCTTTATGTCAAAGTTCCCGCGCTGCTCCCAACTTGACGCTCCGTCAGAGTGACACTTCCTCAGCTGTCACTCTAATCCGACGTATTCTCATATTCTCTACGGCGGCGCCGACACGGCCAGACTGACAATCGTCCGTCCTCGGACGTAGTAGTTTAATGGCGTCCTGGAAAGATCAAAACAGTACACGGCTAATGATCCGCTCGTCCACCCTGACGAACATAATGCCATAATGTCTACCATAATACAGAAGCAACATTTTGCCCACACAACAACTTTACACACGGCGACTTTACATACTACAACTTTACACACCATAACTTCATACACCATAACATTACACACCACAACGTGGACCGGACGAGTGCGTCCCTTCGACCAGCCACCATAGCGACATGGACCGGACAACACTGTCCCTTCGACCAGTTGTATAACACAAAACCACAAACATGGACCGGACGAGTGCGTCCCTTCGACCAGCCGCCAAAGCGACATGGACCGGACGACACTGCCCCTTCGACCAGTTTGTCACAAGCATGGACCGGACGAGTGCGTCCCTTCGACCAGCCGCCAAAGCGACATGGACCGGACGACACTGCCCCTTCGACCAGCCTGTATAACACAACCACAAACATGGACCGGACGAGTGCGTCCCTTCGACCAGCCGCCAAAGCGACATGGACCGGACGACACTGCCCCTTCGACCAGTTTGTCACAAGCATGGACCGGACGAGTGCGTCCCTTCGACCAGCCGCCAAAGCGACATGGACCGGACGACACTGCCCCTTCGACCAGCCTGTATAACACAACCACAAACATGGACCGGACGAGTGCGTCCCTTCGACCAGCCGCCAAAGCGACATGGACCGGACGACACTGCCCCTTCGACCAGTTTGTCACAAGCATGGACCGGACGAGTGCGTCCCTTCGACCAGCCGCCAAAGCGACATGGACCGGACGACACTGTCCCTTCGACCAGCTTGTGTAACACAACATCCCAAACATAGACCGGACTGCACTGTCTCTCAACCTTGATCTATCACACATACTCATTCATAATACATAACACAGTAACTAACCTTTCTGTTATGGACGATCCTGCTCAGTATGAACTTCGACTTCATATTGTACATCTAAGGTGTCAGAGTCATAGAGGCTAAGCGTATCTGACCACGCAGTGAGCGTTTCAGAATCAGCTGAAGCAGTGACCGAGTCTGCACGCAACATATCCCCGAAATTTGGAGTATCACCGAAATCATTACTGTTTTGTGTCAATTCATCCGACGCCGACACGGTCTCCTCTTCATTCAATAGGCTGTCAGTGATTTCAAGTAAACCGGTATGTCCCTTAGGTACTGGACGCAAGTTCTCATGAGCATATTTGTAAACGCGATTTGAACCGTTAATATTTTTCAGTTCGTAGCGATCATTTTCTAATACCGATGTTATAATGAATGGCCCTTTAAACTTCTTGTCTAATTTAGTTTGGTTTCGTTCACCGGTTTTGAGAAAAACAAAGTCACCCTTGGTGAATGGTTTGATATTAGCGCGACCACGATTAAACCGACGAGTGTCTGCTAATGCAGCCTTTTCGATATTATTTGACGCATTCTCTCTAACGGATTCTAAATCTAACCTTTTAATCTCCTCGTCCGATTGTGCGATAGAAATTTTAGACATACCCAATGATTGTGCGCGAATCCCGAACATTAATTCTGTTGGTGAGTATTTAGTCACTGTGGATTTCGTACTATTTAGCGCTAACTGAATATTGCCTAGTTCGTCACGCCATGTTTTGTTCTGTTCATTTTCTACTATCGTAAGCAAGCTTTTCAACGTTCTCATGACTCTCTCTACTTGACCATTCGCTCTACTAGAACCTGTTGCAATGAAATGAAGACTGATTTTATGCTCAGTACAAAATTTCTTGAATTCGGCACTAATATAGCATCGAGCCTGATCTGCAATGACACGTTTAGGGGCCCCAAAGAGATGGACAGCTTTTTCTAGAGCACGCACCGCACTAGTGGCGTCGAGTGACGCCGTATGCTCGAGAAGAACGTATTTACTAAACGCATCTATGATAACCGAGCAATATTCTTTGCGATCGCTTTTACCACTCAATTTCCCAGTGAAATCTATATGGATCGTATGCCATGGCACGGGTACTTTAGGGATAGAGTGCAAGCGAACTGATTGAGCTCCCGAAGGCCCTTTAGACGCTTTACAAACTATGCACGAATCAACAAATTGTCGCACACTTTTAGACATTTGGGGAAACCAATATTGTTCATAAAGTTTGTCTAACGTTTTGTCACTACCGAGATGTTGTATTTCGTTATGAACATGGTTAATTAGTGTCCAAATAAGGGATCGGGGAACAACAGGTAACCACACAGTAGCTTTATTTCGTTCGACTTTCCTATATAAAATACCATCTCTAACGTCATACGTGCGAGCTACCGAATCAGGCATATCATTGTTGTTGTGCTTGTTTATTAGGTCTTGGATTTCGCTATCTCGTTTCTGTTCCACGGAAAGCCAACCTTGATGTAGTTCTACAAATTTAACTTCTTTCCTAATAGGAGATATGTTAGAAGAGGCACCTTCTTCGGGTTGTAGATTACGGGAGAGATAATCAGCATGTTCCATTCCGCGACCTTCGCGATAGACAATGTCAAAATCATACGCTTGCAAAATTGCCCACCAGCGATGTACACGTGGAGTGAGGTCAACTTTTGACTTTGATGCCTTTAGCGAATTACAATCTGTATAAACAGTGAATCGCCTGCCATACAAGTAATGCCTAAAATGTTCTACCGCTCGTACGACGGCTAAAGTCTCTAATTCATACGAGTGATAGCGAGATTCTACTTCAGATGTACGTTTGCTATAATATTCTATTACGTGAGGCAAGCGGTTTTTCCTTTGAATGAGAATTGCTCCGTAGCCATCAGCGCTGGCGTCTGTATGTAATTCAACAGGCAGTTCTGGGTCGAAAATTGTTAAAACTGGTTCGGAAGTCAGAATCTCAACTATCTTGCTACGAATATCTTCATGTTTGTCAGTCCATTTAATCGGTCCCTTCAATTTAGTTAAAGGATAAAGAGGTCCAATGACATTTGTAAAACTGGGAATAAATTTTCTGAAGTAAGACGCGAGTCCAATAAACTGACGAACGTGTGTGCCTGTTTTTGGAGGAGGTGCATCTGCCAAAGCTTGAATCTTAAGTGAGTTTGGTCTAATTTCGCCAGCTTGTATTGAATAACCCAGATAATTGATTTTAACTTTCATGAATTTACATTTTTTGGGGTTTAGGGAAAAACCAGCATCTGTCAAGGCATACAAGGTATCATCTAGGCGTTGCAGGCCTTGAGAAATATCAGGGGAATAGCAGAGAACGTCATCCATATAAATTAGAGGCTTGTCGTTGAGATTTTGCAAGGCTTTATTGATGCATCTTTGATAAACGGATGGAGCGTTACGTAAACCAAAGGGCATAGTGAGGTATTCATATTGCCCTTCAGGAGTTACAAAGGCTGTCATTTCAATTGAATCCGGATGAATAGGGATCTGGTGGAAGCCGCTAGCCATATCAAGTGATGAGAAAAAGTTAGCGCAAGTCAGTTGATCTATCTGTTCCTCTATGCGAGGCAATGGATAATGTTCTGGATGAGTGTTTGAGTTAAGCTCCCTGTAGTCGACGCACATTCTATCCGTATTGTCTTTCTTTTTTTACAAGAAGTATAGGACTTGAAAAGGGGGAGGAGCTCTCACGAATAATTCCTGCATCAAGAAGATCTTGTATTTTTTCACGAACTACCTGTTTTTCTACCGGTGCTAAACGATAAGGTGACCTATGAACTACTTTATGGGGGTCTATCAACTTAATCTCTAACTGCCCTGTTTTAACGCGCCTTGTTGGTACACCATCAACAAAATAATCAGAATATTTGTTCAGTATTCTTAAAAGTGCTTCTTTATCTTCATTTACTAAGTCCGTGTCAACCTCAGAAACAAAGTACGCATTAAATTTGCTTATGCAAAAGTTAGCCTCCTGTTTCATATTAAGCACAACTTTGTTATTATCAATTGTTGCATAAAAACCCTTGTCCAAAATATCTCTACCTATAATAATCGGCACAGAAATATCGGAATCTGGCACGATGTGAAATGTAATGTCAACCGGAACATCACCAATCGTAACTGTGCTTAACATTTGACTAGAGCATTTGACGTCGTTACCGCCAAGACCAGTAAGGTAAACTAAATCGTTGCGTACAGTACCCGGAAACCGCTTAGAGAGACTTTCAGTTATGAGTGAACAAGATGATCCACTATCGAATAGAAAAGGAAACCGCTCACCGGAAGATGTCTCCAGCGAGGATCTGGAGGGGTCATGGCCGCAGAGGTTGACTTCTTTGTTCGCTGACCCACCGGGCCTCTTCTTGTCGGGACAAGTTGGTGACGTGTGTCCAGTCTTTCCGCACGAAAAGCAGGTAATGGTTTTGTCTTGCTTGTTGGTGGAAGTTGAATAATCTGAAGGCTTCGATACTTGATCTTCCTTACGCGATTTGCATTCAAACTGTTTGTGACCCCTTACGCCACAACGATGACATTTGCCAAGAAACCTCGTATCTGTCGTCCGCGGTCGCTTCACATCAGGGTCTTGACACCCGTCCGTATTATCCGTCCGGCGTTTCAGCGAGATGCCATTAAGAATTCGAAATAGCTGAGCGCGAGTAGTAACGACATGGGATGTTAGCTCTCTACGTATCAAGTTATCCTTCTGGCATAAAACAGATATGACAAACCCAGTAATAACCTCTTCGGATAATTCTGCTTTTGGAATTTGCTCGATCATGCTCCATAAGCGCAACGCAGACTCAGATGCAGTTTCTTTAGCCTCGATTTGAAATCGCAATATCTCATCAAAATGATCTTGAATCAGTTTCGGTTTGGCAAATCTAGCCAATAACAATTGTTTAATACTACACCAGGATATGTTCTTCAAGTTTAATTTGGTTAAACAGGTAGCGGCACGACCTTTGAGTGCTCTAGTGAGTGCCATTAGTAAGTCGACACCATCGAGATTTTTGTTCTCTACTATGACTTCGGTTAGTGCACACCAATCTTCAATATCTGCGGCCTTATCGTCAGGATCGTATGGGATGAGTTTTGGTGTCACATTAGAACTTACTGCTGCCTGGGGCGGTGGGATTGAGACCAACCGGGATAAGAGCGACTCCATGCTTGACAATAGTTGCGTTGCAGGGTCGCTTTTTGATGGCTGCGTATCCACAGCATGACCTCTCTTCGATCCCACTTCTGATGTCGGCTCTTCGTTACCAACATCAGAAATCTCCATCGTTTACTCTAGCCGCAGACGCTTAGTTTATAATGAATAATAATGCCAGCACTGTCTTGAGTACACTTTATAGTAAGAAATAACAATTATGGTGAAAAACAAACAATAAACTAAATTACGACGTCGAATTGAGACGATTCGCCTGGTGAGGGCGCGCGGGCCTTTTTCTTTATGTCAAAGTTCCCGCGCTGCTCCCAACTTGACGCTCCGTCAGAGTGACACTTCCTCAGCTGTCACTCTAATCCGACGTATTCTCATATTCTCTACGGCGGCGCCGACATATTTATTACACACTTCAATTCCCGAATAAAGCTGACGCTCTTTAGATATAAGGCTCTTGACGGGAAATATTATTATGTATAGTTTTTGTGAGATATTATGTTAGCTAATATAAATTAGCAACTTTAGTTACTTTAGTTGTATTTAGAATAAGACAAACATATTGTATGTAAGTAATAAATTTTTAATAAGAATAAGCATGTCTCAATTGTGTCCATTCTCATCATCAGCCTATTCAACTGAACTCATATGGAAATTCGTTAGTGACACTCCCATATATACCATAGTTTACCTGCGTTGGAAGGAGACAGTACCCGTTGACAATGCAAGCGGTTGTTACCATTACCTAAGAAAATATTCCCGTGTATTTGATGGACGACAAACACTTCACATTCTCAAAACTACTCAAGATTTCGGAAGAATCTAAATTGCTATGCTAAATTGATATTATAAAGAGGAAAGATTAGATTGTTTGTTTGATATAAATAGGCTCCAAAACTACTTGACTGATTTAAAAAGTTATTTTAGTGTTGAAACATTATTCCCAAGTAACAGGATATATTTCATTCGGGTAAGGACAGTTGCTCAGGGCGCGATTGAAACCGCGGGAAAACGGCCAGTGTTAATACATCTGCAAACAATAATAATAATCTTTCTCTGTAATTATTATTCAGTCTGAAATGGAATTCATTGGCAATATTTTTACCACGACACGGGCTCTACCAATGATTGATCATCATTAAGGCTCATAAAGTAGTGAACGAATTTTTTTTCAGTCTGATTCAATTTTTTCAGAGTTCATTGAATTCCGTTTCAGAATGTATATATTTTTTGTCTTTGAAAACATTACCTCGTAAACACAGGCCGTGTTTGACGCACTGATGTGTGTTCACATTTAATTTTATTATTTCTAGGCTGTCATTATAAACGAGGATGTTTCTGTCGTCTATAACTTCTTTCATTTGTTATAGTATTTAAGGCTATATGCTGTCTTCCTCATTACATTAAAAATATATGTTCATATTTCAAGCAACTACTTCCCGCACCCGGATAAAAAGTAGCCTAAAAATTATATGTTATTCTGGTTCAATGTATACGCTATATTGCAGCCAAGTTTCATAAAAATCCATTAGTTTGGCGTAAAAGAGGAACTTCTGTTTATCCATACGTACAACCCTATGAATAAAGGAAAATATAGTGTAAAGAGGTTTAATATCGCTACCCAATAGAATAACGCCATCTGTGGTTGAGTAGCGAAATTAGCTTTGGGTTGAACATTGATCTCCGATTCATTTTTGTTATTTGTATAGTTATCGGCATGGATATTGAGCTCCTGGCGGAAGAGTGGGGATCGCTTTGCGCCCTGTACACATAAGGCAATAAACCAATAAATCGCTTCTGCGCAGGTGAAGGTCAGGGCTCAATATCCGTGCCGATAACTATATACGTGTGTGCTTGTGTCTCAACCATGGATCGTCGTAGGACTTATTGATATTATTTTAAATGAAAATATGCTTTTAAAAATGTATCATGAAAGCAATATACCACAAAATTAAAAAGCGAATATGATCTTCCTGCAAGTCATCTTCTGCGCGGCAGTTTTGAAAGCTCATTTTTTTCACAGTTATATTGTAGAAATCAAAAATCATGAGGTACTGGTTATTCTACTGAAACGCGCTATTTCGCGCAAACTGCTGATTTAAACTTTGCGACGCAGCGCAGCAACGTATTTATGACAAGGTAGTAATCAGTGGTAGCGCCTGTTGGAGGGTAGGAGCGTGGTCCATTTCCATTATATTCGAATTCCATAATGCTCTAAACCGTTTAAAGAATGGCAAATCTCCAGGTTATGACAGTCTTCCATCAGAAGTTTACAAATATGGCGGGAAAAATATTAAGACCAGACTGTTTGAACTTGTGCTGCAAATATGGGACGCGGAAATAGTTCCACAGGACTGGAAGGATGCTCTTATAAGCAAACTCTACAAGGGCAAAGGTGACCTTTCCGACTGTAGTTGCTACAGAGGCAGTGGCGGCCCTAGGGGTGTGCGAACTGTGCCCTCGCACAGGGCCTCGCGCTACAACCCACAACTGGCTCTCAATCCAGTCATGGATTTTTTTTATTTTTGCTTAATTTGAGTTTAATTTGAGAGTCCTTAAACAAACAATTTAAAAAAATTCGCGCTCGCTACGCTCGCGGCTGTTCACCTAACAGTATCTTTCCTTCTAAATTGATTAGAGAACTTTTATGTCCCAAAACTCAAAAATTTTCGCGCTCGCTACGCTCGCGACTTCACCTTGAACTGTTGTTTGTTATAGAAGTTTACGTGCTTTGGTGACCCAAACCTCAAAAATTTTTGGGCTCGCTACGCTCGCGGGTGCTTTACTTTCGACTTGTTTTATTTTTTGTGATTCTTTAAATATAAACTGTAGTAAAAATAAAATTTTATTACTTTGTTTAACTTGACCATTTCTACTTATACATGACGTTTAGCTAAATCAAAACACCAGCTTACTCTCGCAATACATACTTTTCACATAGGACAAAGGGCCTCGCATAGACCTGCCGCACGCAGCCTCGCAATGGCTAGGGCCGCCGCTGTACAGAGGTATCGCCCTGGAGCCCGATTCTCCTAAGTTAATAATGTCAAAATCGAATAGAAATCGAATCGCAATATGATCGCAATAGCAGTTTTAACCATATCGCGGGCATTCTGCTACTAATAAAAGACCAATCGTATTCGATTGACATTTGATTGGTGTGCGATCGGTCTGCTATTTTGGTGATTTTGGTCTATACGGTAGTTTGCTGTACAATCATTTTTTTTGCAATCGTCAATCATTTGCAGTCAAAATGATTCATTATTCAATGACAGAAAAGGATAAAAACGTTTATCTAAATCAAAAGAATAAAAATCGGAATGACACATACGCTTCAATCATACTTGAATCGTAATTGGATCTCAGTAGGATGTGATACGTATGTCGCCTAAGTAAAAATTGCGGAATCGTGCCCCTGCTTCCCTTACCTTACCGGGACAAGATATAGTATTTATTACTCGGTTATAGTGTCGCTTCCCAACGGCGTAATTATTTTTCAAATGGCTTCAGTACTTTCGGAGCCTATATAGTCTCTAAACAAACGAACAAATTCATTTTTATTAATTCATTAGACTTCTATAGAAAATCGGATGCAGCTAACCTTCAGGCACTCCCTAGACGGTCAATATAATTGCAAAATATTGTGCAACTAAAATTTTGTTTCCCAAAAATCATTGCGCAATCTTCAATTTAATTTTATATTTAATGATAAAGGAAAACTCAGTCACATGGAAGATTTGTCATTGTGTTAAGTATAAAATGTAACCCTAAATTTCAATAAACCACGATATCGTAATATTGCACAATTATATTGAACGTCTAGGGACCACCTTATACAACACGATATTGTCTATGAACTCTATGATTGTTTTATTTGGTTGGTATGCATATCCGAACGCCGAAAGGACAATCGTGAGGTTATGTTTACTGCATAATTTTGTCGAGTCAGTCAGAATTCAGTCGGTATCTAATTTAGGACAATACTTGCTCAATCATTTTACACTTGCAAAGAAAGTAATCAAAATGTTGGTGACATTGAAGACACTACAACAACAAACCTTTCAAATAGAAATCGACCCAGAAGAAACAGTTAAAGCGCTCAAGCTTAAAATTGAAGTTGAGAAAGGTAAAGATTATGTTGCTGATCATCAAAGACTTATTTACGCAGGAAAAATTTTGCTTGATGATGATAAACTAAATACCTATAACATAGATGAAAAAAAATTCATCGTTATCATGGTCACGAAACCGAAAACTACTGAAGTTCCGGCGTCAACTGCTTCTGCCCCAGAAGCTGGAGAAAGTGCTTCAACGGAAAGCGGTGACGGTAAACCCAAACCCACTACTGAAGAAGCGCCTAAGCCGGTACCTGCAGCAGAACCTGAGCCGGCGGCTACAGCTAACGAACTTGATTTTGAAGCTACAGTTCAAAGCATTATGGACATGGGATACAATAGACAACAAGTGGAGCAAGCCTTGCGAGCTTCTTTTAATAACCGTGAAAGAGCTGTGGAATATTTAATAACAGGAATCCCAGAAGAATTACTTCAAGAGCAGGATGCTGAAGAAGGTTCTGATGAAGACCCACTTGCCTTCCTACGTGATCAGCCTCAATTCCAACAAATGCGTGCAGTAATCCAACAAAACCCAAATTTGTTGAATGCAGTACTTCAACAGATTGGCCAAACAAACCCAGCTTTGTTGCAGGCAATTAGTCAACATCAATCAGCCTTTGTCAGAATGCTGAATGAACCTGTAAACCCAGCTGCTGCTGGCGCGGTAGCTGGTGAAGAGAATGCTGTAGACATTCCGCAAGTACAGCAGCCACAAGTCTCACCACAAGACAAAGAGGCCATTGAAAGATTAAAAGCATTGGGCTTTCCTGAGCATATGGTGATCCAAGCATACTTTGCTTGCGAAAAAAATGAGAATCTTGCAGCTAATTTCTTACTTTCACAGAATTTTGATGATTAGAATTTATCATTCATTGATAATTAAAGTGGAGAGACAAAATTATAAAAATAACACAGAAGTGTATTTAATATGTCTACATCAATAGCCTAATAAACAATGTTTACCGCTTGTGTTTCATGTGTATTTTTACACTGAATTTCAAACATTTTGTCATGATTCAATATCTAATAAATTTCTTATTGTTCAAATATTTATTACAATGATTTTTTATTCTGCCTTTTCTCCATACCGATAATGGATCTAAAAGTTATCTAAACCATGTGATAAATCAAAAGACCACATCTGATTCTCAGGACGGGGAGTAGATACGCACGGTACAGAGTGCTCCTGGAATAGGATACTGTCCCTCACCTCTAACTGGCAAGAGTAAACCTAAGTCCAGTGAGGCATCTGCAATCGCTCATGTCCTTTTTGCCTGTTTGTTGCAAATTTCGCGACTAGTTCCCGGGGGTCCAATATAGTAATAGTGGTGCATCTTCACCTGTCATTTTTACCCGACTGCTAAGAAGGGCGGTGTTTTGGCTAAAGTCCGCGAAGTGCGACTATATTCAACCCGCTTTGATGAAGGCTACACCTACATCTAACCAAAGAGAATACAAATAAGTTTAGCCGCTGGCTGTGGACTAGAACTGTTCTTATTCCAATTACGTTTGGAGTCGGCGCAGCATACTTTCTCTTTTCAGTCTTCTACCTGCCGTCATCACACAAGTAAAATTCTTCCTAGCCATTATCGATTTTTACATAATTCATCCGTCATTTCTTTGGTCGTCCACGTTTATTTCCAAAATCTACCTCACACCATGATTCGCATTCCTCCGCATCACATGTACATGGCAGCACAACTATTATAGTAATCTGTGGCAGCACTCAGATCCATACAGGACTGCAGGAATCACAGCCACAAAATTCTTCATAGAAACATACTGAATCATTGTCAACAAGTATGACGTTATAACGCTAGAGTTCTCGGTGCGGTACGGCGACACTAAAATGGATGGTGACGGCTATTTTTCGGCCCTTAGGGTTAGTATTATACCCAGCATTGAGAATCTCTCACAGTGAGTCAGAGGAATGAATTGGAATAATAAGACCACGTTATTACATCAAACAGTTAATATTATTAATTTTATAAATAGCATTAAGTTAACATAAAGAGCTATGTTGGTATAAATTTTATTCATTCTAAGTAAAGGCACTTTCCACAATGTCTATCATTAATGCTAAGTCATTTGCCATGAATGATATATACCAAATACATAGTTTTATATTAAATAATAACAAGTGTTATATCTGATCTTTCTTTACATTTCAGTTTATTTAATCAGTAAACAAAGTCTTTGTATTTGATACTGTCATAATCTATTATTAATAAAAAGATATAACTCAATCATGGCAAATAAAATATATAAAATCTTATTTTAACTCTGGTAGTCAGCTAAAATTACCCATTCACAAAAACAAAATATATATGTGTATATTACGATGTGGATGATGGAACTGAAGAATCGTATAATGTATACGACTAAATAACATGCGCTTATCCCAAATATTTATATTTTACTTAATGGGTACTACACAAATCTGATAGATAATTAAAACATTTCTCATCCACATTATTACACTAGTATATATACAAAGATTTTTTATACATTCTTTTTTACAATAATGTTCATCTATACACAATGTACAAATTTTTTATTTTCATTTAGTAAAGGTATGTATCATTTATTAGTTCACATAAGAAAAAATAGACAACTGTACATTGCAATATGGATATTGCACAAAACAACTAAAAATATTAACTTTGGCTTATCCATTAAACACACCTGAGTGGTGTTAAAAATATAAGGTAATAATCAGCTTACACATTGTATGTATCACTTCAGTATCTTCAATCACAGACACGTGTGACGATAACTAGCAGCATTCAACTGCAAACATGAAAACAACAAATGCCTGATTCAATGTACAGAAAATAATACCAATAAACCAAACTGCAACTGTACCATCCCATATGCAAACAATTCCACATATTCCTGGATAACATTCGTTAAACATAATAAGTTATTTCATAAAGAGAATGCAAAATATATAAAACAATAATTGCAAATAAGTATCTTTGCTAAATTGTGCATTTTAGGGATCGGTAATTTGTAGTCATAATTGAAAATGTTAAATATCACAATACAACATAAGTCACTTCCAGAAGAAATTAATTTCCATTGATCTAATCTTTCAATCGATTTAAAAAATGAAGGGATATAATATTCAGACTCCAAAAATGGCACCAAGTCGAACTTGCTTGAAATGTACACTATAAAACATTTTGGAATGGTATATAAAGCTATTACTGATTTTTTAAAATTCAACTTATATTGTTTTAGTACTTAGTACATATGTATATATGTATATTTTTAAATCAAAGTCACATAAACAGCTTCTTATATTGTGTCGATTTGTTACATACTGCATAAAAATAAAACAAATGATATTAAAACAACAATAGAAAATTACAAAACACATTAACAATTCAATACATCAAATCTAACAATACTTTAAGAAAATATGGGTTGATCAATCAATGCATAAACAATTTGACTTAAGTTGCTAAATACAGAATCTTAAACTTGCAATCCTTATAAAGTCGAGAGCCAAATGAAGGAAATCAGAACGCAGCACTTTAGCACAGACTGTACAGTAGCAATATGTGCTGACAGGCTCTCTGGCAGGGCAGCGGCACACCCATTAGCCAGCTGGACCTCATTCTGTCTTTTGCTGACAGTATAATTCTTTTAGGGATTTTAATTCTTCTATAAGTGCTTTGTTTTGGTTTTCAAGCACTGCCACTCTGTTCTCTAGACATTTTATGTATTCTTTTTTCTTGCGACGGCATTCTCTTGCTGCCTCCCGATTCTTCAATAACCGGAGTTCACGTTTGCGCGTTTGATCTTCTAGCAATGGACCTGAAAGTATTAAAAACATCAAAAGGTTTGATACTCCAATTACTGCTACGAGCTGAAGTCATGAGTTGAGTGATGAATGCCTAGCGAATTATGCTATCGACCCGGAATCGTTATTTGTACTCAACTACAACTAGTTAAGACTGGAAGCCGACCCTAACATAGTTGGTATAAGGGATTAATAATTTTGAGTGCTAGAGAATAATTCAAATTCCAGTGTTCGCTTCACAAATACGAACACGTTCGAACTGAAACACTTCTCAATATAAATGGTAAACCAGAAAGGCGCATAATTTTTTCAATGATATAAACAACGCCAGTTTTTATGGGTTTTGATCGTTACATTGCAGTGTTTGAAGTCACCAACTATATAAGTACAAATAAATGTTGATATAGTCACACTAATATTATGAAGACGGAATTTTCTGCTCGTTACTCCTTTACACGTTAAGGAACAGATTTTGATGTAATTTGGCAACAACATAGCTTATACATCAGGTAAGTCGAGGTGGCCTAGTGGGCAAAGAACCAACCTCTCGAGTCTGAGGGCGCGGGTTCGATTCCAGGTCAGGCAAGTACCAATGCAACTTTTCTAAGTTTGTATGTACTTTCTAAGTATATCTTAGACACCAATGACTGTGTTTCGGATGGCACGTTAAACTGTAGGTCCCGGCTATCATAGAACATCATGGGAAGTTGTTACGGGTAGTCAGAAGCCAGTAAGTCTGACACCAGTCTAACCAAGGGGTATGGGGTTGCCCGGGTCACTAGGTTGAGGAGGTCAGATAGGG
Source organism: Helicoverpa zea (assembly GCF_022581195.2). Lineage (NCBI taxonomy): Eukaryota > Metazoa > Arthropoda > Insecta > Lepidoptera > Noctuidae > Helicoverpa > Helicoverpa zea. Next base: position 6,799,912 of record NC_061457.1, read on the forward strand.
CAGTCACTCCTTGTAAAGCACTGGTACTCAGCTACATCCAGTTAGACTGGAAGCCGACCCCAACATAGTTGGGAAAAAGGCTTGCAGGATGATAGCTTATACATCAGTTTTGAGGATTGCATATAATAGGAATGCTATCTACATAGAGACTGACAGAGTAATTTCTTCCTCTTATTGAAGGCTCTGTGTCATGTGTGTCACCTAATTTTGTCTGACCATTTTTTGGTGCAGTTGTTAGTCAGTACAAAAATGCTATCATCCTTTGAAAACTGACAGCTGTGAACTGCACAAAATTACATACCTATACAATAGGTTTTATGCTTATTCTTGTATGTAGTACAACATTGAGGTAAATACACAAGAGGGGCCAACCAGCAAGTAGTGTATTTCGATGGCAGGGAGGTGAGAGAATGGTAGAATAAAAAAGAAACTGCAATGGCTACTATTATGAACACACCCAAACACGACCCACTATTTTTATCTGAGATCTATCCCAATTTGTTGACAAGACAGCTAATAGCTTTAAACGTCCAAGCCGATTTTGATAAAATATGTCCAAGAACCGGTGCTGGAACAAAAGCTTTCTTGAAAAAAAAAAAATGCTTCCAAATCGGTTCATTTATACATATTATTTAATAGCTACTGTGACACATAGCAAAGTCAAACTTATACCATCCCTCATTTTGCGTTGGGGGTTAATAAATTCAGATTATTGCCATAGCATCTATGTTAGAAGGTATGCGCCGAGTGTACGAGAGCGAATACTGGTCAAAACTACATCTCTGATTTTATTTTTCAAGAGCGTTCTACTATTTTGCCGAATGTATTGGCTGAAACAAAACATTCGATATGAACTGAAAAACTATTCTCTTGGTATAAGAAAAAGTACATTTTTCACATAACACGTTTCGGAGATATAGGGGGAAGGGGGCGCACTGTTTTTATGCATCATTAGTTTTTTATTTGAAATAAGAAAATACCTTGAACAAAGTAATTATATTTTAGAATGTGCGGAGGAACCCGTATAGTGTTGCAATATTCGTCTGTCCGCGACAGAAGAGGTTCTTTAGTTTACGTATGACATGAAAAGTGGATGATATTTTACGCATGGACATTCGTACTTTTGGTTATAAAAAAATATGAAATACTATTTGAAATAGCCGTGAAAACAATCAACATTTCAGCTGATGGAAAAATCACAGCATAATTTAATCGTTTTGTTTTCAATATGGAGTCAATTTTTCTTTTATTTGTCGACATGGGTAATATCAGATGTCCCTGTGACTGATGATGACTTATAAACCTAAGATCCATTTTTGCTGTGTACATAAGCAGTTGTTTTCATTTATGTTTCAATTTCTTACGTTTGCTAGTACCTGAAACAGGTTGCGGAATGCGGACAGACAATCGCACCATATGGGTTCGTTTGTTTTCAATTTTGCTTCAGAACCTTGATTATGTATTTTTATCATTTATGATCGACATAGTCGCTCCTCTTTTTTATGTAAGTTAAAAAGTGATTTGATTGACAATACCAACCAGGGACATAAAAATGTTCATCTTGATTTGTCGCATATTGAACAATTGCACCGCCAGCCCCCCCTCCTGATACTGCCAGTGTATGTAAACCACTCTCCGTTTGCAGAGCTCCAGCAGGAATTACTAGAAAAGAAATATAATTTAACAGAAACTTTCTTCTCTTACACACTAGAATGTGGCATCTGTCATTCCCAGGAGTGATCAAAGTATTAAGCGAAAGCTGGACTTTTTAAATTGAATGGTATTTTTAATAATTTAGTCTATGACAAAATGACCTGAGGGGAACAAAGAGTGATTTTAGTCAGACCAGTTTATAGTTACTGTAAACCATAACCCTTCTTCTGGAACACTCGAGTAGTGTTAGCATAGATAATATTTCCCTCACACCCATCTCAGTATTTTAGTAGTACTACGTGACCGCTAAATATCCGTAAACAATTTTTTTTTTATATAACAGGCCTCTTTCCTGTAGTAAAAGTCTATTTTAAGGAAAATACACTAGGTTTTTCCCAAATAATAAAATGTAACAGAAAATTACCATGATATCATCTAGTCTAGAGTGATCAGTAATATAGCAGTTTTCGCGGGAAAGCAAGTGACACACAGATATAGGTACTTTATAACGCATTTACAACACTAGTAAAAAGAATGAAAATGAATGAATGAAGTATTTAGTCAGTGCAATAGATATAATTAGTGTTGTGTGAATGTTTACCACTTTAGATAACTTTTGAGATAGTAACTAATAGTCAGTGTATTATGTACCTACAGACAGATCCAAAACACGATCTGTGCAGTTGACGAAAGTAGCTGAACTAAAGTTTGTCACACATTAAGGTCAGACGTAGTAAATTCCATTGAATATATACCTTTTTTATAATATAACATTCAAAATAATATTTAAGTGTTGCGGAATAAAAATTACCATATTTGTGGATGCGCTGTTATAAAAATAATTTAAGGAGTGTTGAAGATTATTTAAGTTAGGTAGGTACCTACGTGATTCTTTTTTCTCTCGGATAATGTCTTAAATTGGCAACATCAAATCAAAGCTAGCAGGAAATAAAGATTTTTTTAATCTTTTCAAAGTCGTTTACTTTTGAATCTTATATTTTGTTGGATTTCACAGAGAACAGACATAAATGACCGACTATTGTAGTATTGATGCAACCAAAAAAAGCAAAGCAGCATATATTTATTATTATGTATAAAGATTGTGCTCTGGTTCGTCAAATGAATTTGTCTCTAGGATAACATTTGATGTACTTACAGACGACAGCACATCAATCTACCTCCTGTCAAATATCTTCAATGGATTTTCAACCTTATCACAATAGTGGGAGGTAATATTCGTTTGATAAAATTTTACCTATTATTAGTTAACCTGCTGGCGTCTGTACTATAGAAACAGACTATGTTACTAAAAAACACTTTTGACTCAAGTCCCGGTCGCACATACACATAGTAACGACCAAAGAAGAATGATACTTTCTGTTTTTCGGTCAAGAGCAAATTGGACTCGCGCGCCAAGGGTTCCACAAAATGGTTTCAAAATATTTTCCTAACGAAAGAGTTACTGTTAATAATACAAACGAATATAGATAGGTATCTGTTGATTGCTTAGAGTTTTATTTCTTCACCACTAGAAAGAGATCGCAGACATGATTTGTATATGTATACATGTAGGTGTTTGATTGAATAATATAACATTACGGCTAGCAGTTACCAAAAGACAGGACCGTTTTGCAGCTGAATCGCCGGAATTTTGCCGCCATACGTTATTTTTCAACACGGCTAGGGTATCTCAGGAACGGTGCCTACGTCCTAGGATCATGTTTTTCAGAATCTAATTTGTTGCTGGCACCCAAACTATTTAAATGTCATATAAAAAATTACAATGCCCAATTTTGTATAAAGTTGGACCAACCAAGTGCTGCATGGACAGTTTACATAGTGCATCATGTTCCTCAGACCTTCATTAATCTGTATTTCAAAGCGCATTACAATCTATTCCAGGAATCCAGAGAAAAGCTGCCGTTTATCTTAAGATATGCAATCGGACCTGTATTTCCTGAGATTAGCGCGTTCAAGCATACATAAAACACTGTTTCGCTTTATATTATTAATATAGTATAGATTGATTCTCGTGGCACATATTATTTTGCTATGGATAGCGAAGAACGAGCAAGAACTCTATAAAACTGCTACTAAATTACATTTTGTGATTAACACATACTACTATAAAGGAAAATATTTTATAATATCAATAGTTAAATGAATATTTTTGTCAATATTTTAGTGTTTACAAATATAATAAAACCTGATTATCATGTACAAATTACAGTTATATTATAACTTGGCCACTTCTCCATGCGAGAAGGTCTATAAGTTTCGCCACTACAGGTAAATTGAAAACTTAGTTTAAAACAAAAACGAACCTAAAATAAATATGAATAAGCAGGTTGGTGTAGTATGGCGTCATCGTGCCTTCTCGCGGCGGATTACGTCACCGGTTAGAATATTAATCAGGTCTCACAGGCGATGACGTCATCCTTCTAGGGATTTGTACCTATAGATTTATATGCGATGTGTAAACATTTTCGAGACAAAACATCAATATACTTATTTGTTTCTTTCGATATTTTTAACCATTATTTTTTTATTCTTAGTTAAAATAATGTTCGGTTAACAAAACACATACTTATTCCAAGCGCATTTTACCTATTATTTTCTTAAAAATTAAAGATTGGTTTCCATTTATAATTAAGCATGAACCCGGAGGGAAAACTATAAATATTAAATTATTTGTGGTATATTATAATACTTTCCGATTCATACTACGAATAAGTGTTTTCAAAACTTCTTTTTGACTTATCTTCATCGGTGAAATAGGCATGATGACAGGGTTAAAAAATAGTGATTCTAGATTAGTCCGCATTTTAGACTGCCCATGAATATTAAACCAGATTTTTTTTTATTTTCTAAAAAATATATATATTTATCCCTACTAATATTAATAACTCGTCTGTCTGTCTGTCACGCTTTCACGTCTATACCACTGAACAGATTTTAATAAAATTTGGTACAGAGATAGAGTTGACCTTGAGAAAGAACATAGGATAGTTTTTATCCCGGACTTCTGAATAATTATCTTGGAAACGCGACATAAACGTGACAAACTATACGCGGGCGAAGCCGCGGGCGGAAGCTAGTTAAGATATAACGCAACAAAGATTAGGAGTGGGGGCTCATAACGTCACGTTTTTGTGTCAAATTTGTACTTAGACGTGACGTAGCACCAAATTTAATCGTGTTATATCTTCGTTATTTTTGTTTGTGAGAGAATTAAAAAAACCGGCCAAGTGCGAGTCGGACTCGTGCACGAAGGGTTCCGTAAATTACAGTTAAATCAACCTATCTCAAAAACTATAAGAGATACTTTGATCAAACCAAAAATCGTTGAAAGAGTTAATTAGCATGCATCACCTCTATTTTTTTTAGAATTTTATACCCCGTAGTTATAAAAATAGAGGGGGGGGGACATACTTTTTACGACTTTGAGAGCTGATATCTCAAAAACCGTTCACTTTAAGAAAAATGTTTTTTAGAAAACTTTATATCATTTTAAAAGACCTTTCCATTGATACCCCACACGGGTATGTACATCGAAAAAAAAAATTTCATCCCTCAGTTACATGTATGGGGGGCCCCACCCCCAATTCTTTTTTTTACTATTTAGTGTCATATTTTTGTAGCGGTTCATACAACACATATTCCCATCAAATTTCATCACTGTAGTACTTATAGTTTCCGAGTAAATCGGCTGTGACAGACGGACAGACGGACAGACGGACAGACGGACATGACGAAACTATAAGGGTTCCGTTTTTGCCATTTTGGCTACGGAACCCTAAAAATACATGTCCATTATTTAAAGGTTATCTAGAAGACGGACTTATTACTTTTTTTCAGTCATCATGCCTAAAAAATAAAAAAAACCCACATGCAAATTCAAACCCTTCTTTTCTTGAAACTGCTAAAATCTGATCTGTACTAAATATAGATATAGAGTGGAGTGATTTGATTGTTTATTTTATATGTTTGCTTGCATCAAATAGGCTCCAGATACAGGGAACCAATTTGAATAATTGTTAAAAAACCACATTCTCTGTGTTGAACATAGGCTAATATTCAGGTATCGGAACAAGTTTCCCCAGGATGCGCTAGTCATCTCTAATAAAGGGAACTTATTCTTATAGTTATTTTTCATTTTCTTATACTTTCATATATGTCACTTCACTTTCACTTCTAATATAATTCATACCTTATTGAAGTTGACCTTTCTATCTTATTGAAGTACATCAATTTTAGCTCAGCAGTTTTGCTAAGTCAAATATGTAGGTACTCTGAATAATTATAGGAAAGAGTACAGGTCCAGATTCAGCAAAGAAACTTTTAAATATCATTATTATTATTCTTTGTGAACATTTAATTCAACAATTTGGATTTACTACAACAGATGGGGGTTCCTTTTCTATACTCAGTAAGTTTTGAAGAGTAGAAACTGCCTAGTCCTCCCTACCCCTTGAATATTGTTAATTACAAACCAAAGAACTTAGTTAGACTGTAGGCTACATTGAGAAAAGAATAATGAAAATAAGTGAAGATTTGTCTCCATATTTTTGTAATTTGATAAAAAATAATATGGAACCAGAATAACAGTAATAAAAAACACACGCAATGTTATAAGAAATATTGTCTAATAAAAAAATTTACTGAAATAGAATAAGAAATTCAAGATTAATGAATTTTATGAATAGTAGCCCACAAAACTAAACTATAATAGAGAAGTATTGTTTTTTTTTTTCTTCAAACCAAAGGTATATGTAGAACATATGTTCTAACATCAATTTTTACTATATTATATGATGATATAAAACAAATGACAATGGCATAATCCTCAAGCTAGTGGTTATGAGCTGTGTACCAACACAATGTACATTAAGTTATGTATGATGCGTTGTAACAGGTTAGTGACACATGTTGCACACAGAAACAGAGAGTGTCAACGGCGGCACATATAACTGACCTGGCGCAAATGATAAAGAAGATGACAGCGACACTTCATTCTCGCTTCCTGGTTTAGATCCCATGCGATTGTCTGCAATATTACCAGGTTCAATACTTATTTTGATTTTCTGTTTTTGTTGACCTTTTTTAAAGACCTTTACATTTAAATTTTAATGCAGCCTAAGCCTGCAGGGCCGTATCAACGAATAAGGAAAATTATTTGTTTGTTGTATCTTGTATGAAACATTTTATTATTCAAGCTTTTCCTACAACTGACTATGGTATGCTTTTTGTACCCTTTGAAGCCTATAAACGCTTTTTGTCTGGTAGGTATCTATTTGCAGGAATATTTGCTCTTTACTTAAGAATCATTTTATGCAAGCTTTATAGAGCCAATAAGTTCTTGATTGACTTATCACAGCACAATCTTTATATGGGAATATTTTTTAAATAAGTATGTATTAGCTTGGTAAAAGTAAAAAGTATTTATTTTGTACTCACCAGCAATTTCAGCACCTCCTAGGTCATTCAAGATTTTGCGGTATGAAGGACGCCTGGTCAGCATTTCCCTGTATTTTCGCTTCGGACTCTCATCACCGCTACAACTATCATCACTGCATGATTGACCTTGAGCGCTGATGATTGTGTTTGGTTCCGGTTTAATCTATAAGGTCAAGAAATCACTGTTAATCAATATCCTGGCAATATCAACTTCTTTTGTTAAAACTTCACACCAAATTAGCTCATTACTACTCATACTCAAAATTGTAAGTTTGGAAGGAACAAGGAAGAATTCCTCATAACAAGACTGTCACCCTTCCGTGGTGACCACACTCAGCATTACTTAACCTTATAATCAATCGACCCTTACAATTATTATTCAACCACAAGATCTTGGTTAGAATGGGAAGTAAAGGTTAAAATTTCCTGGCAGTAAATGGTGTCATATGAAAATATCCATAAACAATATTATCTTTCTAAAGGTCATCATTGGGCAAGCATCAAACCTGCACACTACTTGTGCAATAACAACAGGTACACTGACAGTTCATGGATATTTACAACACTTTGAAACATCAAAACACAAACACCTTATTCAGAGATTATTACTTCAAATTATATGTATAATGATAACTTGAATATTTATTTACATATAAATCATACCTGCAATGTTTGTAATGTTCCCTGTGTTGTGTGTATAACAGAATTTGGCTTGCTGACCAGAATCACATTTCCTTTTGGTAACTGCACAGATTGTATATTGGAGGCTGTTTGAATAACAGACTGTTGGTTAGGTTGTATTACTGATTGGACCTGAAAACATTAAACTTTTTAAATACATCCTATTCAGTGATTTCAGAGTTACAAAGTTGGCATTTTACTGCCAATCATTTACAGTTGGATGTCAATATAAACTAAGTAACTAATTAGGTTACAACAAAGATTGTGCAGAATATAAACATCTTCATATAATCAAAATATCAATTAATATTCTATAATATACACTGAATATGTTTACAATCAAGGAATTGACAGAAGCAATTGGTCTTGATGCATAAACATAACAAGATTTGGTAAATAAAGTCAATAAACACCTGTGCAGAAGGAGCTTGGGTTGGCAAAGTGAGTTGCACAATGCTCGTGACAGCTACTACGTGGGGAGCAGACGCGGCCGCAGAGGAGCTCGCACTGCCCAGCGGATCCGTGGGACCAGCACCGCTTGAAGTGCCATTCTCTTCCACCATTCCATCCATGCCCACTAAGGTCACCTAAAATTCAAGGTCAACTTTCTGTGCATTCCTTGATCTTCAGACATGCTCAAGGCGATATCTTTCGCAGAATATAAACACTCTGGTAGTGTGACAAGTTTCTCGTTGGCTTGGAATTCCTAAAACGGAATCATCGCGTCATAGTCGGGACGCGGAATCTCCTATTGCGTCTAATATATACGCAACATATTTTTAAGCTATTTACTAGATTTGAGTATTCCAATATAATGGATCATTCATTATTTGTAAATCCAAATATAAGTAACCATGACAGGTCGCAAGGTTTGTCTTCACAAGCACTCACCAGTTACGTATTCCTCGTCACCGTCTATGCTGCGTCCGGAGTGGGCGAACGGGATGGTACGTAGTAGCCACGTCAACTGTGAGAAGACTCGTCACTGGCGGAGACCTATGATCTTGTATGCGTCATAACAATATGGCCGAAAATTGACAGTCAGACGCATGCGCTAAATGAAAGCGCTGAATTTCTATGTTGCCCACCTTGGAAACCCAAGTAAAAAAATACCATAATACATCATAATATAACTAAACCACACTTGCACTTACAAAGAGTAATCCACCGAGATGAGTTTTCACTTCTGTTGCTATACTGTGCTATATTCTTGATGATGGAGATAAAAGTTCAGTTTTGGAAAGTCCTTACGATTACGCATCACGGGATTAGGCTTGTTTTATTCGTATTGATAATAACTTTGATTAGCCTAAATTATAGTTGAAGTCATCAAGCATCAAATAGCAACCTGGCGCGTCAATTGTTATCGGGAAAATCAAATATAATGGATAACATCAATTAAGAGGCGTGATTATTCTAGGTAAAATATCAAAACCATTTTTTATTTGAATTCCCCGCTACCACTACATACATTTTATATCGGTCCAAACATTTAATTACCACAATACTACACAATGAATTCGTAGTAAATAATAGAAACTGTAAAAATATGTATATAAGTTTAAACTTTATAAAGAATTATTTTTTATATTTTTTGATACATGATAAAACTATAAAATTTTCTACCAATTCTACCACACTCAATGATTAATACAACTGGCAAGACCTCAGACAAGGACACACTACTAACCAAAACCCTCTCATCACTTTAGTGGAAATAGCTAGATATAATAGATTTTTGGAAACCTATTCAATTTTACTAACCATTTTGCTACTAACTAAAAATAAAGCAGCCTCAACATTACTTCCGAAGTTACTCGGCGATTACGGTATTCGGAAAAGTTAGGCCCTCCGCACATGGAGCTACTGAAAAGGAACTAATCACAAACTCACATTACTAACGAGTTTTTTGAGCGTCATGGCTGATTTACATTGAGTCAGTAACTGACGTCAGTCCACTGACAAGTCAGTGCTGACCCAGCACTGCCATCGTGTAAATTGATTTGAAGTCAGTACAGTACTACTGACGAAACACTGACACTACACTGACTTCGTGTAAATAGCACGCGTCAGTTTTCGGCGCCTACACTGACGTCAGTTACTGACTCAATGTAAATCAGCCTTCACCGCCCATACATTGCCATACAGGTTCGCACACGACGCGACTAGTCACTAACCAGTTAGTAACGCGTTGGCAACTAATCGCGCGCGACGCGTCGTGCCCACAGAACATCTATACTCTAGTCGTGCCGGTCGCCGAGCTACTAGGTTACCCGAGTTTACTGTGTTTTGATGTGAAAAATGAATGATCAAGCCTTAAATATTAAATTTGTGCAGAAAGTGGAAGAGTATCCATGTTTATATAATTATAAACTGACAGATTACTCACGAAAGGATGTAACAGAAAGAGCTTGGAGTGATAACTGTACCAAATATACGTAGCTATCTTTGGACATTCTATAGAATCCCACAAATTTATTATCTGTTTCACGCAGCTCTCGTGCTGCAACTGACAATCTGCAGTTCACATTATTTTGGATAAATAGGTGAATCCAAAATCTGCGTCGATTCCTTCGGCGTCTGTTATGATGATAATATAGTATAATGACATCGTCATCTTCGCTCGATCCACTCGACATTTTTATTGCTTCCAATATTTCCCCTTGCTAGGATTTTCGCACGTGTTTATTTGGTAGTAGAAATAACAGGAGTGACTGAAACCTTGCAATGTGAGTAGCGTCGTGTGCGAAATACAGTTTATAACTAGTTTGTAATTCAAATTACTGATAAATTCCGTCATATTTGAGTAGCTCCATGTGCGGAGGGCCTTAAATAACGATAAGTTTAAGTGTCCCTGCACACTTCACGACATCCGAATGTTGGAGCGGGGTCGTTCCATCGAGATAGGAAGTATCCATGTGTTTGGTAGTGAGTGTCCTGTGTCCACGTGATGTCTTACATGGAAATGGTCGAGGGTGTATCCATACATCCATAGACCCATGGGTCTATTCGATTCGTCGATGTCAATGTCAAATCTGGGTGTCCGTCATAGACATAATATTAGTAAACAGGACTGCGCACGTAAACCCAAAAAACGAGCCGAGTGAAATAGTTAGTACGGAGGCTGTCTGTCCCTTTCTAATAGGGTGACTATGAGATTAAGCTATGTGAGACAAATCCGAATTTGCTAAGATTATTAAACGCAGATTGGTATTGAAGTTTTAACTTACGCAGTTTGTGACCTTAAGATACTTATAAAGGCTTTTAATAATTAGCGGGAATTAGCAGTATAAAAGCAGGAAGATTCGAAGTGAAGACTGTTTTTTTTGTATTTCTACTTCATATATAGAAGCTGAGCCATTTATATCGCCTTTCTTCATTTTTTGGGAAGCTATAACAATAGTACAACAGTTTTAAAATCCATCACCCATATTTTCACTCATTACAAGAATTCATGGGCACCCTAGTTGTTTGGTTTACGAAAATGTTATTATTAGCTAATCTGTGGAACGATATATTGCAACCACCATAGGATTCTCTTTTACAAGTATAAACGCAACACTTTTTCACCATTTAAATAGTTTAAATTGATTTAATACAAAAAATATAAACAAAATTATTTTAAATGCTGATTACGCACCGAGAATGGTCAGGGTTACCGCTAGAAAAAAAAAAACAGAATAAAAAATTATGTTGTTTATGTTTTAAGAATAATAATTTATATAAATAATTTATTCGTATAATAAATTAATGCGATTTTTATTAATTTGTTGACTTACAATTGTTAAAATAGGATAAAAAATATGTGATTCAATTGTTTTTTTGGGAAGATAAAACTGTTGATCACAACATTTTTTTATGCTGGCAGGGTGTTAGAAAGAGACAAATGGCCTCCGTTCTAACTATCCCTCTCGGCTCGGATTTGCCTCTGTGTATTATGCAACAAAGGAGATGGCCAAATTTTCATAGTAAAAAAACCCAGAATCGACAGCAATGAAATGCTTACCAATAGGTTCATTATGATAGACCTTTGATGGTGCTAAAAACTCCAGCCTGAAATCCATGGGGTATAGGAGCTATATCATATTTTCACAAAAATAGGTCGTTGAATTTATATTGATTTTAAAGATCATTTACATCAAGGAACATAAAAAAAAATCTATGTACACTAAGATTATACTAGCCAACAGTAATATCCCCATAGTTACTGAGATTGCCTGGTGATTAAAAGGTCTTATATTTAACCACTCCAAACACGAAAGCACCGACCTTACTTACTTGGAGAGGTTTCGCAGTTATATGCAACCTTCACAACTGGCTTTGAAACGTCTTTTTAAAAATTGTCTTTGAAAATCGCGCCATGTGACATTGTCAAATGTAACAAATGACTTAGCGATGCAAAACGGTCCAATCATGAGTCTGCATTCAACTTCTAATGAACATGAAACAGTAAAAGTAAACTTTTCTGTGAACTAAAATCATGATCGAAAAAACGTTATAAAAAGAGAACCCCATGGTTTTTAGATGATATGAAATACTTTTTTTAATCCTTACATAATACTGAATCCAATTGTACATATGAAGTTTCTGTCGACTCTGGGTGTTTTTTTGGCCATCTCCTTTAGTACCTTATTGCGTTGGAATAGAGTTCATTTTCGTAAATATATATTTTGAGCGTGCGCAATCTTGTTTATTTTATTACATCTATGGTGTCCGTATCGTCAGTAGTGTCAGTGTCAGTTATGTGATTGTTGACACTTTGACAGAATTAGTCTTTAGAACTGTCGAAACAAAATACAGAAGGGATTCAGTTCAAATGTAAAGCAAATAAAACTCGAAAAATTAATTTGTGTGTGAATTAACTACAAATATGGCTCCAAAGGGTTCTTTTGAAAATCAGTTCGATGACTACTCTATTGAGGCTGCAGCAAATATTCTGAATGAAAGTCGAGACGGGGTGCGTTTGTTGTTAATTCTTTGTATCCAGTGCACCTTGTTTGCATTTTTTGCGAAATTACTATATTTTGTTCATTCAGCTGGTTAAGACGCTGGCTAAAGTATGTAACCGAGCCATTTTTACAGTAGTATATATAAATAGATAGGTAGTTGCACACGACTTATCATAAAGATAAAAACTATACTTAATTTGACTTAATAATTAATGAACTTTTAAACATTTCGAAAAGTAGTAATAATAGTAAATACTCTTCTGCAGATTTCAGAAAAATTTCATACAAAATTGCAAAAGTTTAAAACAGAAAAATTACAGTTGCTTACAATGAAAATGGAAAAAGATATATTTTATGATGGAACAGTTTACACTGGTTCAGCAGGCCTTGCCTTACATTACTTCATGTGTTCCTTGAAAAATGATTACAGCAGTGAGCTACTGAAGGTTAGTGTTGTATGCAGTTAATTCATAGGCAGCGGATTCAAATTCTATGGGAATTATAGTTCTTCCCAATTTGGTTTTTTCCCTGACAGTTCTAATTTTAATTTCTCCAAGCCACACATACTACTTGTAAATATAAATAACATAGTTTATTATTCACACTTTTTAAGTAAATTATTATAGTTAAATTAGTACCAGTAAACAAATAAAAGAGAAGATAAGCTTGGTGACTTATAATTACAGATGAGGATTATTCTCAGTACTTCTGACAAATAAAATAAGAAAACAAAAATAATCAATGATTTTTTTTCCAATTATATTTCTACTATATGAAATATAAAGTATACATTATTTGGTTGACTGTATGCATACAGTAATGTAATGTATTTATCAGAATACTTATAAAAAATCGTAATCAAAAAATAGTAATCTCAGGAATATCATTATTTTCATGAAAGAAGTATAAGTTTAGAATACCAGCTGATGGGTTTGTGCCTCATATTTGTTGTTTCAGACTGCATTAGAATATTTAGACACTGATAATTTGAAAGGACGCAGAATTAGCTTTTTGTGTGGAGATGCTGGACCACTTGCACTGGCAACAGTAATATCATTCAAGCTAGGTTCTAGACGTCATGATAAAACACTGCCAGATTATAAATTGTATGCTCAAAGGTAAAGAATGAATACATATTTTAAATATTATTAATTAATATACATATATAGGTAATACTATAATATACAGATATTAATAACCTACTAAAATACCCATAAAGCTAAAGGGCTAAAAGGATCTTTTATAAAAAGTTAATACACAATATTTAAAAACAGTTAAATTGCATGATTAACAATGGTACTCTTTCAGATCAATTGATGACTTCCAAATCACTCCTATAATTTTTCAGATTAATGGCATTAATTTCCTTGTTGAACGAATCACCAGATGAGCTTTTGTATGGTAAATCTGGATATCTCTATGCCCTACTTTTTGTGAACAAATACATTAACGGGAAAGAAATAATACCAGGAAATCACATTGAAAGGGTATGTAAATTAACATACTAAACCAATATCTATCGATTCAAAACCAAAAAATCAAAATCTTTTTATTTCACATAGGCCTTTGCAGGCACCTATGAAACGTCACATTAGTTGCACGGTTCCAAAAAGTTGGTCTCATGGAGGAGAGCCGGCAAGAAACTCCATAGACACTCTTTTTAAAAAGTAATATAGTCACAGTACAAACAGTCTATTACATAACGATAGTAAGCTCATAAAATTATACAATGCAAGAAAGTTAAACTGTAAATCTATACAATGCAAAGGGAGAAGAAAAATTCGTTTAATTGCCAGGAAAGCCACACATGGAGAGATGAGGCTCGCGTGCTGCGCATTCGCGGCGCATTCGCCAGATGTGGACGCACCCTAAGACCAATCGTATTCCAACGACATTCGATTGGTTTGCGATTGGTCTGCTATTTTTGGGATTTTGGTCTATACGGTAGTTTGCTCTACAATCATATTGTAATCGTAAATCATTTGCAGACAAAATGATTCATTATTGAATGACAGAAAAGGATAAAAACGTTTATTTCAAAGAAAAAATAGCGGAATGCCACATACGCTTCAATCGTAAGACGGTTTGACTAATAACATCTATATAATTTATTATCGCCTAGAACGATATTGAGCCCTACTGGTGTTACATTAGGTAAAGAGAATTTAATGCATTTCGTTTTGGAAGAATTAAGAAGCAAGTTATTCGCGGCAAACCACTTGCTCAGAGTAACCAAGCTATCGTTTACGTCTATGGGACTAGATAAATAAAATAATATTAGAGATCAAAGACATCATATACGGGAGATCATTTATATAAGCTAAGAATAAAAAGGGACTAAAATTGAGCCCTGCGGCACGCCCATTTTTACTAATGACCCAGATGAAGTTGAGCCACTTACGTCCACTACTTGCTGTCTATTTGACAGATAAGAAAGGACGAGCGCGAGAGCTTTACCACGAGTTCCGTAGTGGTTCAGCTTACAAATAAGAGTGTCATGGTCAACGCAATCCAACGCCTTAGAAAGGTCGCAGAAAATGACCACAGCATCCTGCGAATCTTCCCAGGTGTTTAAGATTTGGGTGATCAATCTTGCACTTGCGTCAGTGGTAGACCTACCCTTTGTAAAACCGTACTGACGGTCATGAAATATGTTGTTTAAATTAAAATGTCTTAACATCTGATCCACCATGATCCTTTCGAAGATTTTGCTAAAGGCTGGAAGGATTGAAATAGGTCTGTAGTTGGAAGGGTTTTTCTTACAGTCTGATTTAAAGATAGGAACAATTTTGCTGAGTTTCATCAAGTCAGGGAAGATACCGTTGTCGATGCAAAGGTTATAAATTTCACTAAGTATTGGGGCAACACTCTCAATAATGGAATTAATGACTGTGACAGAAAAGCCCCATAAGTCCTCAGTCTTTTTTAGATTTAAATTTATTATTTTCTAAGTATACCTGTTATAGAAGGGTTTTGCCAATTACCATTCACAGGTAATAAACAGCATCCTAAAATCTGGAAAACAATATGCAGCGACTATGAAGAGTGAGAGCCCATTGTTATGGAACTGGCATGATAAGGTGTATTTTGGCGCAGCTCATGGAATGGCTGGGATTCTATACATGTTGTTGCAAGTAAATTTTAAACATTACATACATTATAAGTTACCAAGTATTTTTAGAAAATAATGCAAGGTAAGCGTGCCGATGCAGCACAGCTGTCTCGAATTTTGGTAACTAACCTACTGCCGGCGGGGCGCAAGCCGTATGCCCAATTGCCCACCAGTCGCAAGCCCGCAGTTTGCACGTCCGAGCCAGGGCGCGGCTGTTCATCTTGTCGCGGCCGATTGTGCGTCGTTATTTCGCTCGTAGCACACGCACTATTACCCCTAAGGTAGCTGTTGGGTTTTTAATATTCACTCTATGCAATTTTATGTCTGGGCTGAGAGCTGGCTGGGCCATCATACAGTGCCGTTTAAGCCATGCCTTTATGATTCATTAGCTGTTGCCGCGGTCTCACCTGCGTCCTCGGGAAACTTCTTCCCATGCCTATACAAAATATAAGTAACCTATCCTATGTTACTCTGGGATAGTCTAGCTTTCCAACAATGAAAGAATTTTTCAAATCTGTTAAGTAGTTTCATAGCCTTAAGCAAACGAACATTTCAAAATAGTGTACAACTTGATTATATTGTGGGTACCAATTAGTACATGATAGAAGTACAAGTGTAGGTAAAATACTTACATCTGATTTTATCGTTTGGTTTGATTCACGATAAGTCTTGTATTGTTGCTTTTGTTTTAGGCTCGATTATTTATCAATATCATTGAAATACGAAGCTTTATTAAACCAGCCATAGACTGGTTACTAAGCCAACGCTATCCGAGCGGTAATTTCCCTTCATCCATGGGGAGCAACTCGGGCGATAAATTAGTTCAATGGTGTCATGGTGCTCCAGGATTTGTACCTTTATGTATTCTAGCAGCCCAGGTGAGTACCTAACTACATGACCTTCTTGTCTCCAAGTATAGTCGTCATCCAAATTTTTGTTGTTACCGGCTAGCGTAAGTTAAGAAAAAATGAAATTTGGCAAAAGCATAATCGTTATACCTACCTACAAGTTTATTTCTAAAACATCGAAAATCTTGCAGAACTTATTTAATAGGTTTTATGTTATTTTTAATGTTAGATACAAATAATATCCAAATAATTATTAGAGAAGCCGAAAATCGATCTCAGTGGCGTGCACTTGGAGAGGCCTATGTCCAGCAGTGGACTGCGATAGGCTGATGATGATGACAAATAATATATCCCATAGAAATGCAATACGTCATAAGTGGCCCTATGAAGGGTACCTACACCGCGGTAGGCGAGGCTTATTCTAGGTATAACCGTTTATCTTGTTTTTTCTGTGGCTTGGATTTTTTTGTAAAACAAATATTTGTAAGATATCTTCTTCTTATTTTAGATTTTCGAGGATGACAAATATCTGAAGATAGCAATACAATGCGGAGACGTTATTTGGCAGCGTGGATTGTGTGCGAAGGGATATAGTTTATGTCACGGAGTTAGTGGCAATGCGTATGCGTTTATACAGCTCTACCAAGCCACGAAAGTATGTTGATCTTATTTTTTTTTTAATTTTAGCCCTTTTCAGTTGCGTGTATTTAAATTAGTACTTACAGGGTTGCCTTTGTCTGGATCGGTGCCCCCGTTTCATCAAATGAGGAGGTACTTTTTTTATTTAAGACGCCAGAACTGATAATGAAAATACTTTATACGAAAGAGTATACTCGCAGTAGGGTCTCAAAGAAAAATATGGACAAGTATTTTACTTTACTTCATTGAAGGATGTATTTATTCGTCAAGTCTATTGTAAGGCTCTATCGCTGCACAACAACTAAAGGGATATTTATTTTTAGAAACCAATATATTTGTACCGGGCTAGTTGCTTCATGGAATGGTGTGCGGTGGAACGTTCCGGCACGGAACTGCATCACCCGGACAGACCAGCATCATTGTTCGAAGGGTTAGGCGGCCGTCTTTACCTAGCCGAGGATATAACACGGATTATGGATGCTAAGTTCCCAGCGTTTACTGTTTAAGACATTAGAAAATAATACAAATATTTCTTTGTAAAAATATTTAATGCTTAAATACATACTTATCTATACTTAATTTTAATTCATTTTAATATCACCCAGCTTAAATTATAAATGTAAATAATGCTACCAGGCGGCAGTCCAACAGTTATATTTTATACCTATACAAATATACATTGTGTAAATACTAATTTGAACACATTATACAATGATCAAAATAAAATAAGTAAAGGTTTGGAAGTATTGTTGCTTATTTTAAATATAGAACGTTATATCAGTTAACAAAACTACTCATAATTTGTAAATCGTAATAAAAACTGTCATCCTCTAAAATATCCCCTAAGGGCCTTATCCTACTAGCGGCTGCGGGTAATACGTTAAATCGGGTAGGTACTAACCCACGACGACATCCATTCGATCACAGTAACTATAGCCAGTCCACGTTGACACGTGAACTATGTTAAAATTTCCTAGCTTTACGTATTCGCTGCGCGCGCCCTCTCTGCTACCGCTCGCAAACCGCTATTGTGATAAGGCCCTAAATTGTGTACGTTTAACAAACAGACCTTCCGATGCAAGCGTCCGCGCATAACAAACAACTGTCGGAAGGTTGCCTTTACAGTGTCAAAACATTTGTAGAATGCTTTTACATTATGAAAGTGGGTATGGAATTTTCTTCAACAGTTTAAAGTTACTTGACTGACAGACAATATATATGTCACCGTAAGATTACAAACATCGTTAGATTACAATCTATCTCGAGAGATTGTAAACTGTCGAATTATTGTAAACCGTAACACCTGATTGCAATTTAACGCATTATTTTTCGCTATATTATAATCTATCGATGAGAAATTGTCAAATTGTCAACTGTCCGAAAGCTCTCCCTGATTGGTCAGTCTTTTTGTAAGATCGAGAGCGATGTAGAGCGGTCAAATTGTCAACTGGCGTAGAACGGAATGCATCTTGCGCGCTGATTGGTAGAACGTCAAAAAAGACAATGTTCTTTGCAACTCCCGGTGTCACAGCTCTTTGACGTGCAAAAATAAGTGACGGTTTAATTTTTTATAAAATCAAAAATTGTACTTAATTTTTAAGACTCAAATTACACACAATTAAAAATTGTATTAAAAATTGAAGTTAGTGAC
This sequence comes from Helicoverpa zea, assembly GCF_022581195.2. Lineage (NCBI taxonomy): Eukaryota > Metazoa > Arthropoda > Insecta > Lepidoptera > Noctuidae > Helicoverpa > Helicoverpa zea. Next base: position 6,818,902 of record NC_061457.1, read on the forward strand.
GAAAACGAATCGCTGCAAAACCGACTCCACGTAGTCTTGTCTGCCCTACCCCTAGAGTGCAATTCAAAACCGCGTAGGCGCGGAGGGGCGAGGCGGCCTGCGAGCTGAGGCGCAGGTAGTTTCAGCGCTCGCCGCCGCGGCTGAGGCTGGCCGGCTCCGCCGGCCAGCAAGCCGAAGCTGCGGTGGTGAGCGTGAAAACCATCTGCGACGATAAGCTCACATGGGACCGCCGGAGCCCCGCAGCGCCGGAGCCGTGACAGAAGTTATGCTTGCTGCATGTTGCATGCTTACTTCCATGCTGGGTCAATTAATATGGGATGTGTTATATTTTAAACAAAAAACTCAGTAGGTACGAGTTAAAAAATTAGAAGGTAAATAAATATTTTTATGATGTCATTTAATAGTAGGTATTTAAGAAGTTTACTGTTAGAATGCATGCTACAAATTTAGATGCAAAAAAATAACCATCATGCTGAGTTGTATTTAGAGTGGAAGATAACTCGTGGCTAAGATAGTATTATTAAGATGCTCGACGCTTTATTAATTGTGGCTGACTTAGTAATTTAGAAGGCAACATACATTTTTGGGGGCGAATAATGATATTAAAAAGAAGCCTGTTTAATTAGCACCCCTTTTATTTTATTTTTAAATATTAGTTTGTATTTGAAGACAAAATACCTAACTGTATTTTTATAAGAGTTATTTTTATATAAATTTAATACTTGAAGAATTTTTGAAGAGCATTTATTTTATTTAACTGACACCTCTATTTCATTCCTAACTCTACGGGAACTCCATGGGAACAGAACGGCTGGTCGTGATTGGTCGATCTTACAAAAAGACTGACCAATCAGAGAGAGCTTTCGGACAGTTGACAATTTGACAATTTCTCATCGATAGATTATAATATAGCGAAAAATAATGCGTTAAATTGCAATCAGATGTTACGGTTCACAATAATTCGACAGTTTACAATCTCTCGAGATAGATTGTAATCTAACGATGTTTGTAATCTTACGGTAACATATATATTCCTAGATGTAGCCAGTCCATTAGGGGTTGAGGCTGAGTCCAAAGGGATTTGGCCAAATAGAATTTAACTTTTGTAGCCAAACATCTTAGCAACTAAACAAGTAGATTCAAGAAGTGACATAATATACTTACATGGTAAGAACACTACTTATTTAATAACAATTAATAAAATATGAGAATAAGAAGAATAATAAAGAATAAGAAGTAAATCAAACATTAATTGTAGCTTTTTATATAATGCACATATCTGTATTTTTATATAAAAAAGTAATAAGCAGCGTTTTTCCATATTTAGCTTGAATTACAGACTTATATCCCCACTGTTTCGCTAGCATCCAAAGGCATCAACACACTCACACTCTCGAATAAATTCTACCCTATGCATCAATATCCTTTTTTGTGGGCGCTATTCTCATGGACATCTTCCGTCTGGGGATGGCGAGGGGCGAGCGCTAAACCTATTTATACCGACTAGCCCCGTTGTCATTTCTCGCACGGGAGTTCGCTGAGCCGCGGGAATCGAGATTCTTCCCCTCTGACGTTCGAAAAGTACTGTTTTGCAGCCAAGTTTGAATATACGATTTTTGATTTTGATTTTCCTAGTCCCCGTAACGGGTCGATGCAGCAATATTCTTTCTCCCTATCTTTATTGGTTCGTTAGTTTTACCGTGTAACGGTGCATCGCTCTAGAATTCGAAACTATAACCAGCCGTATACTTGCCGCCCATTGGTCAAATCGGCGATCTGACAACTGAAAATGGTTCGGTTATCGTTATAGTTAAATTGTGCAACTCACCGTTAGTTTATTAACCGTTTATATTCCATCTATTATTTAGCCGTAACACATACAATGTTGTGTTATTTAATCAGCAAGTCTATGTGGAATCATGCCTATGACTACACTACTATTTCAAGCATTGTGACCTTGCCATTGTCACTTTATGACCATATTTTAATGAAACGGGATCTAAACTTTCATAGCACCTATTCATTTTTTTCAGCTTTGATGGGATTTTTTGTTACAATAAACCAAAAACGATTAACATCAAGACGGCCCGTCTTGAAAAAATAACGGACGAAAAGGCGATAAGTTCAAATTACTTACCTGTATTTTACCACTATCACTTACTCAATATGATGTTATTTCTTTCACAGTACTATAAAACGTAACAACGTCTGTTTGCCGGTCAAGTGAGGTTTTGTTTTTCTAAATTGTATTTTGGCTTCTGGCCCGTACGGGGCCAGAGGTAAGGTTATCGTCAACTTTTGGAAATTACTTCGTGCACCTGGATGAAAAAGTAGTCTATAGCGTTACCTACCTCTGCGGATCTGCGGTAGCTGTCTTTTGTTTGCTAAACAGCCTGAACGATCCGCTCAGAAAAAACGTACGAACCACGGTAGTATTGAAATATTTTTATCGGTCACTTGGTCCTGTAGATACGCGAAACTCAAAAAATAATTATTGTATAGATTGTATACCTAGCTAGCTGTTTTGCATGGGAATTTCTAGTACCCGAATTGTATTGGTAAAATAATTTTCATAATTGGTCCAGTGAATTCAAATTACTCATGCAACCTACAACTTAACAATAGCAGAATGGATTAACACTTGGTACTGGGTCAATCATTTCGAGTTAAGTAGGTACGCGTATTGTACGTACAAATATTTGTGAGGGCGTTTGGACGATTATTATTTCTTCACTTCTAAAATACACGTTACATCAATAGGTATGTAAAGTATCAAAATGCATAGGAGCTATACTGTCGAATTTTGACACGAAAGCAGCTTAATTATTTGTACGTTTGTCTTAAGCTAGAGTGTGCGGTGGCTGGCTAGTGTCAGAGCACGGCGGCGCCGGCCTCGGCGCGCGAGTGCGGCAGCGGCGGGCCGGCGCGCCAGGCGTCGTCGCGCGGCGCGTACAGCTCGACGCTGGCGAGCGTGGTGCGGCGCGGGCTAGTGTCAGAGCACGGCGGCGCCGGCCTCGGCGCGCGAGTGCGGCAGCGGCGGGCCGGCGCGCCAGGCGTCGTCGCGCGGCGCGTACAGCTCGACGCTGGCGAGCGTGGTGCGGCGCGGGCTAGTGTCAGAGCACGGCGGCGCCGGCCTCGGCGCGCGAGTGCGGCAGCGGCGGGCCGGCGCGCCAGGCGTCGTCGCGCGGCGCGTACAGCTCGACGCTGGCGAGCGTGGTGCGGCGCGGGCTAGTGTCAGAGCACGGCGGCGCCGGCCTCGGCGCGCGAGTGCGGCAGCGGCGGGCCGGCGCGCCAGGCGTCGTCGCGCGGCGCGTACAGCTCGACGCTGGCGAGCGTGGTGCGGCGCGGGCTAGTGTCAGAGCACGGCGGCGCCGGCCTCGGCGCGCGAGTGCGGCAGCGGCGGGCCGGCGCGCCAGGCGTCGTCGCGCGGCGCGTACAGCTCGACGCTGGCGAGCGTGGTGCGGCGCGGGCTAGTGTCAGAGCACGGCGGCGCCGGCCTCGGCGCGCGAGTGCGGCAGCGGCGGGCCGGCGCGCCAGGCGTCGTCGCGCGGCGCGTACAGCTCGACGCTGGCGAGCGTGGTGCGGCGCGGGCTAGTGTCAGAGCACGGCGGCGCCGGCCTCGGCGCGCGAGTGCGGCAGCGGCGGGCCGGCGCGCCAGGCGTCGTCGCGCGGCGCGTACAGCTCGACGCTGGCGAGCGTGGTGCGGCGCGGGCTAGTGTCAGAGCACGGCGGCGCCGGCCTCGGCGCGCGAGTGCGGCAGCGGCGGGCCGGCGCGCCAGGCGTCGTCGCGCGGCGCGTACAGCTCGACGCTGGCGAGCGTGGTGCGGCGCGGGCTAGTGTCAGAGCACGGCGGCGCCGGCCTCGGCGCGCGAGTGCGGCAGCGGCGGGCCGGCGCGCCAGGCGTCGTCGCGCGGCGCGTACAGCTCGACGCTGGCGAGCGTGGTGCGGCGCGGGCTAGTGTCAGAGCACGGCGGCGCCGGCCTCGGCGCGCGAGTGCGGCAGCGGCGGGCCGGCGCGCCAGGCGTCGTCGCGCGGCGCGTACAGCTCGACGCTGGCGAGCGTGGTGCGGCGCGGGCTAGTGTCAGAGCACGGCGGCGCCGGCCTCGGCGCGCGAGTGCGGCAGCGGCGGGCCGGCGCGCCAGGCGTCGTCGCGCGGCGCGTACAGCTCGACGCTGGCGAGCGTGGTGCGGCGCGGGCTAGTGTCAGAGCACGGCGGCGCCGGCCTCGGCGCGCGAGTGCGGCAGCGGCGGGCCGGCGCGCCAGGCGTCGTCGCGCGGCGCGTACAGCTCGACGCTGGCGAGCGTGGTGCGGCGCGGGCTAGTGTCAGAGCACGGCGGCGCCGGCCTCGGCGCGCGAGTGCGGCAGCGGCGGGCCGGCGCGCCAGGCGTCGTCGCGCGGCGCGTACAGCTCGACGCTGGCGAGCGTGGTGCGGCGCGGGCTAGTGTCAGAGCACGGCGGCGCCGGCCTCGGCGCGCGAGTGCGGCAGCGGCGGGCCGGCGCGCCAGGCGTCGTCGCGCGGCGCGTACAGCTCGACGCTGGCGAGCGTGGTGCGGCGCGGGCTAGTGTCAGAGCACGGCGGCGCCGGCCTCGGCGCGCGAGTGCGGCAGCGGCGGGCCGGCGCGCCAGGCGTCGTCGCGCGGCGCGTACAGCTCGACGCTGGCGAGCGTGGTGCGGCGCGGGCTAGTGTCAGAGCACGGCGGCGCCGGCCTCGGCGCGCGAGTGCGGCAGCGGCGGGCCGGCGCGCCAGGCGTCGTCGCGCGGCGCGTACAGCTCGACGCTGGCGAGCGTGGTGCGGCGCGGGCTAGTGTCAGAGCACGGCGGCGCCGGCCTCGGCGCGCGAGTGCGGCAGCGGCGGGCCGGCGCGCCAGGCGTCGTCGCGCGGCGCGTACAGCTCGACGCTGGCGAGCGTGGTGCGCGCGCGGTAGAAGGCTCGCTCGCCGCTCTCGCTGTCGCCGCCCGCCACCACCAGCACGCCCTCCGCCGCGCCCGCCGCGCAGCCCGCGCGCGCCTCCTTCAGGCTCGCCACCTCCTCCCACGTGTCCTGCAACAACACAACCTACCGCTTTACTTATTGTATAGGTCCTGCTTCTCTCCGCGGACCAAAAGTGACCTATATTGTTATAAGGCCTACGCGATACTATCTGAATTATAAGGCCAAGGAAATCCAAAAGGATATTAAATGGTGTGGATTTTTGAGACTTAGTCAGTTTGATAGATATTTAAACTCACTCACAGTCTCAGTACTACTAATAATTTGATAGGTATTTTGAGATGGTATAGTGTGATAAAGTATGATGCGGCTTTACCAGTTTATCTGACTCTACTCGTACTTTACCTCGTCAAAACTGTAGCGTTCTACCGAGGTCAGAACAGACCGCCTCGGCGCGTTGCCTCCGATCACATAAAGGTAGTTGTCCAGCACGACTGCTGCGGCTTGACTACGGGCGTGGTGCATCGGTGTCAGTGAATGCCATTTTCGGGATGCGGGATGGTAACACAACAAATCTCTGGTGTGTCTCCACGTGTGAGTGCATCCTCCGACTATGTATATAAGTCCTAAAACAATCGGTCATTAAAATTCAGAACATGAAATAAAATATTTATGTATATTATGTAATCGCGGAATTGTTTTGCTTACCTTCGAAATTAATGACCCCCATTCCAAACCTTGGCTCGGGCATCCTGCCCACTAAAGTCCATTCATCAGCGACAGGATCGTATACTTCAACTGATGAACCCATGTCTGATCCGACCCAACCACCAAAAGCGTATAAATTTCCATTCCAACCAGTGAGTCCAAATTCACAACGAGCTTCTTTCATTGGCGCAATATTCGACCATTTATCAGTCTAAAAGTTCAGTTATCAGGGTAAAAAATTGCTATTAATTTTCAACAATAAATCAATAATCCCAAACTAATGATCTCAAAAGTTACTTTACCTGTGGATCGTAAACTTCTCCATTGGCAAGTATTTGACTTCCTTGTTCACCACCAACGGCATAGACCCGTCCTCCTAATGTTGCGACGCCTGGTTGTATTCTTGCTATTCCCATGGGAGAAAGCTCTTCCCATTCTCTGAAAAAAAAAGAAATCCTTCATTATATCATCATCATACTTATATCCGGTGATGAACATTTGGTTCTGATATTACCCAAGCAATTGTTCGTAAGTCTGAATCCACTAAAGAGAATTTACATATTTTAGGTTTACGACTACTCAACTTGAACATAAACATCAACTGTTTCTTGCTATTGTCATTGGAAGTATGTTTGGGTTCTGTACATATTGTTGCAATGTTTAAACATTACAAACATTTTCAAATTTGAGCTAATTACCTCTTATGTAAATCGAATTTTAGCACCGAGGAGAGGATATTATCTTGATTATAATGTGTTGATAAGGGCGGATGCACGGCTTTGTCGCGGCATGAGCCCCCAGCTAAGAGTAAAATTCGCCGCGCGCGTTGGCGTGGCTCCACCAGTAGAGAAACTAAAGCACCTCGACGAGTTTTCTGAAATACAAAATACATTGTCTAATTTATATAAAAAAAAAGTATATTTCAAGTAATTTTGGCTTACAATTTCATGTCTAATTTAATAATTTATAAGCTAGAGAACAGGAAATCTTTATCCATACATTAGTAGTAACGCCAATCACTTGAATAAATAACCCCATGTACAATTGAGGTGAATACACAATCGAACTGTTGCTTCTTACTGTCAACCGTAATTTTAACTTGTAAGGAAATGGCAGAACCAAATGGAGTAGTTTCAATCAAGCGATAGCGTTTTATATACATATACTCGCATATACTATATAGCATATACTCTTCTTCGAACGTCGGTCGTCATCGTCGAAACCACGTCACTCACTTTTACCGAATATTTAAGTGATCGGATCGCAAGATCTCAAATTGCGAAACAACAGCATAGCAAACAAAATAAATGTGGTAAAATTACCTACCTACATACTACAGTTTCAGTTATTGAAAATTATACATAATTATTCTAATGTATTGAGATAATTTCTACAGAATAAAATGGATGACTATGATACTCTTACCATATCAACTCGAACTGTTTTTAGAGCTACTGCTATAGATGGATCTTGTACATTTTTGATGGCTTGATCTAAAACTTGTGGTGAGATAAGTGGCAGTCTTACGTGACTCAATACTTCAAAGCAGTGTCGTCTACGACATGCTGGGTCGTGCTCTAACCATCTTAGAGCTGCATATAAGACCTGAAAATTATAAAATAAATTCACCTATACAAGCATGTTATTTTCTCTAGCGGACTTGGTCGCAGTATAGAATTCATTTTGCATACACGCGGCATGGCCGGTATCAATCGTTTCATGCGTATCGTAATCAAACTAGATGTTTATTTTAATATTCTAAAAGGCCTATCTTCGTCGCCAAAGTATCGTCTGTATATATGCGATTTATTATATAAATTGGTTTGGCCACTTTATGTGAAATTGTGCAAAATAAAATAAGAATCATTTATAATAATTATAATATAAATAAGGATATGTATATGTATTGTATTCCATACCTGTGCTTCACTGTCAACTTTTAATTGCTCTGAAGAAAGTAAAGTGATTAACTGAGGCAATGGCAGTTCTAACAGCTCATCACCATTTGACACAGTATTCCAGTTCGCTTGGACATGTTCTAATGCCTCTTTCACCAGCTCCACGCAATTGTGGGCTTCAGCAAACCTAAAATATACACATGGCTTTATAAAACAATCTGAAGGCAATAGAAGTCTGGTTTTATAAGTTTGTATTAGTTGAAGAGTATTGCTAGTGCATAGCTATACTTTCATAAGCTTATGCTTGTTGCTAATCAAAACAAATCTGTTTTATCATCTTACTAGATTTCACCAATAACTTTGCCCATGCAAAGAATGAATGGTAACTTGAACACCTTACATACAGGTATATTATGTGTGTATTAGCTGTTTCTTGTGCATAGAGCCTAGTTGTGAGGGAACTACTAGGGGATAAAAAGTAGGCATCTTTGTAGATGAGAGGATTGGTTCAGCCGTTTTTTGTGTTAGAGCCAAACAAACACACTCACTTACGGATTTATGTTATTTTTTTCTGTTATAAATTACCTGAATATTCCAAGTGCATTTGAAGGATGCAACTCTCTCCTCAAGAATTCTCCACAGCCAGTAACAAGCTCCCGGAGCTGCAGCATATCAGCCGCAATCAATAAATGCTGCACTGTACTCTTGTCAATAATTATCTCACCTACAAAAATAGTTTCAATATTTTATCAGTTTCTAATTAAATTCCAAGTTCATGTTGACTTGGATGGATTGGTGGAATTTTTTTAATGGGTTCCGGCAGTAATGTTCATGATTTTCCAGCTCTTAGCCATGGTTTCAATCACTATTTCAGTGATTTTGATAAGTTATATTATTGTACAGTTTCATTATTTTGTTCAGGGAATTTAGCAAGAACAAGCAACTCCCAGCATTTATAATATGTATTAGTATGACAATCATAAACTTACCAGTATAAATAAAATCAATGATCATTGGCAAAATATCAGGAGGTACACTTGGAAGAGAAGCATAACCTTTCTGAGTTTCTTCCAAACCAACATTAAACATAGCATCAAAATATGCACAACTGGCTGCAAGCACCACTCTATGAGCCTGAAATTAGAATTTATTTATTGACTATGGAAAATAAAGCAAAAAACAAAACTAGAACAATCAATGAGGCAATCAATGTAAAATGACTTCATTTAGACACGAGTATTGAAAATAATTGCCATTTCACACAATGTGGTAACAGATTCAAGTAATAAAATGTAACTTATGTATTGTTACTTCTAGTATGTTCCTAATGTTACGATGACACAAGATTGATGAGACCAGTGTGGTCATAGAAGTTGAACAAAACATTGTGAACATGGTATAAATTATTTAAATGACGCAAAGTTCTCATTGTGGACTCAGTTTGTTGTTATTATTGACCTACTTAGGAGCACACTGACTAATATTTATAACATACCTTAACAATGGTTGAGCCTGATATTAGGTCTATATCACAAAACCTTCCATCTCTTTTGAAATTTTGTAAATTTAATGTGATTTTGTTAGAGTAATCGCAACATTTATAAGGGCGAGCTCCATCTTTGGTAGAGCTTTTCTCATATGAGTTTGTCGTCATCTCCAAAATGTAGGATGAGTGTTAACTAAAGGTATCCACAGGTTGAAAAGAAGATATTAGTCAATAATAAAAATATTTAAGCTATAAAACTATAACAGTCACATAGTTGACACATGTACGATCTAAATGACAGACAGTCAATAAAGTCTGATGACAGGAAGACTGACGTGACAACTCTCACTCACTGACATTTGTTTTGTTAGTTATGTCATGTGAACAGCATAGGTGAACAGTCATCTTGATTCATCGAGATAGGAATAGTTATAATTTATTATATTACATCTATGAGTTATAAGCACTGACCTCTATATTTACCACTGGACCGGCTGTTCCGTACGTTTGACAGCAATTTTTTTGTGCCCATTTGAAGCGCCAATATCGTCTAAGCGACTGTCCACCATAGACTTAATATTAGTAAACAGGACTGCGCATATAAACCCAAAAAACGAGTCGAGTGAAACAGTTAGTACGGAGGCTGTCTGTCCCTTTCTAATAGGGTGACTATGAGATTAAGCTATGTGAGACAAATCCGAATTTGCTAAGATTATTAAACGCAGATTGGTATTGAAGTTTTAACTTACGCAGTTTGTGACCTTAAGATACTTATAAAGGCTTTTAATAATTAGCGGGAATTAGCAGTATAAAAGCAGGAAGATTCGAAGTGAAGACTGTTTTTTTTTGTATTTCTAATTCATATATAGACTGCTGAGCCATTTATGTCGCCTTTCTTAATTTTTTGGGAAGCTGTAACAATAGTACAACAGTTTTAAAATCCATCACCCATATTTTCACTCATTACAAGAATTCATGGGCACCCTAGTTGTTTGGTTTACGAAAATGTTATTATTAGCTAACCTGTGGAACGATATATTGCAACCACCATAGGATTCACTTTTATAAGTATAAACACAAAACTTTTTCACCATTTAAATAGTTTAAATTGATTTAATACAAAAAATATAAACAAAATTTTAAATGCTGATTACGCGCCAAGAATGTTCAGGGTTACCGCTAGAAAAAAAAAAAATAATAAAAATTTATGTTGTTTATGTTTTAAGAATATTGTAGTATTTAAGAATATTTATATAAATAATTTATTCTTATAATAAATTAATGCGCTTTTTATTAATTTGTTGACTTACAATTGTTAAAATAAGATAACAATATATGTGATTCAATTGTTTTTTTGGGAAGACAAAACTGTTGACCACAGCATTTTTTTATGCTGGCAAGGTGTTAGAAAGAGACAAACGGCCTCCGTTCTAACTATCCCTCTCGGCTCGGATTTGCCTCTGTGTATTATGCAACAAATTTAGTACCTTATTGCGTTGGAATAGAGTTCATTTTCGTAAATATGTATTTTGAGCGTGCGCAATCTTGTTTATTATATTACATCTATGCTGTCCACAGAACTAATTTTGACGTATAATTTCAAATGGCTGTGAGAGAAGTGTTTGTTCATTGGTTCACTGAAAAATAATTTTAGTATCACAGACACTCGCTACGTCTAACAGCGCCAAAATGGCGATTATCAAACGGGCACAAAAGCACGTTGACAACAGCCTGTCCAGTGGTAAATATAGAGGTTAGTGGTTATAAGTCAATGTCTTGATCACAGAACATTTGTTTTGTTTGTGTCTTGATTGTCACTAATGGTAAATTACTTCGAAAGCGTGTCGAAAGCTTACAGCAAGTACAAATCATTTAAAAATACCGAAAAACCACTACTTATTTATTCATTTCCAAGCTTGAGGGCGGGGGGAGCTTAGTCGAGACCATACTGTGTTTTTAATTACATATTGCCTTTGATAGGCGCTCCCTAGACGGTTATGTTTTGTGCTTCAGCTTATTAAGGCATATGAATGCTTCAAGTGGTGGCGGGAAATTAAAATAAATATATAATGGGTTTTTGATATTATATCTAAGCAGATCGCGTTATTAAATAAATACCTCGAAACATTTTTTGATGTCCTCTAAAAGTTCTTACAATTCCTCTAAACATTTGAATGTGATATATATTATACAAACTGTTTTCCCGTGGTTTCACCAGCGGCTCTTAGAAACTACTGCCGTTCCTGGATAAAATATAGCCTGTGCTACTCAGAAATAGTCAGTATAATCTGTTAATGTCAGTTCTGCCATTTCTTCAAATGACAATGTCATTTTGACATAATATCATTGTGTGTTTAGTGTGTTATTGTTACTATTGTTAGAATAGAAGTGAGAAGTTAGTTTATTTCTTATTGAGAAAAACCTAACACTTTTTGTACTGTTTTAAATAAAAAGTCTTAATCACAATTTCAACTAAGTTCTATAGTCATCTGACCTGTTAGCCAGCTAGCTTTAGAGAATTGGATTTGTAAAGCATAAGTATTATCATTACCATGTTAAATAAAGTCCTTCTTTCTTCGGACGTTGCATTGGTCTGTGTTCAACATGCACTTTCTACTGAAAAAGAAGAGATAATGGGCCTTCTTATTGGAGAGGTACACAGGAAAACGTAAATAAATTGGTGAATTCTTAATTTCAATAAAATTTATTCATAATTTCGCTCAACAGGTTCATAATAATGGTTCTTTGGTCTCAATAGTTTCTTCTGTAATATTACGTCGTTTGGATAAGAAACCTGACCGTGTTGAGATATCTGAAGAGCAGCTGGTCCAAGCAACATTGAGAGCAGAAGAATTAGCCACTGAAGTAAATAGACCACTTAGAGTTGTTGGGTGGTACCATTCCCATCCTCATATTACTGTATGGCCTTCACATGTCGGTAAGTCAACTTTAATCGAAATATCTGCCTCTAGATAACCCTCTGACCATGAGGTGCATTATGAAGATTACCTTTTTCAGTGTTGGGGTGTCCACATGTGGTAGTAAGTTGTTTTCAATTATAAGAAAATGATTGGAACCCTGCTTATCATTTTTAAATAATTTAACTTGCAGCTTTCATAAATTTAATTTGACGAAAGCTGTTTCATTAATTTATTTTCAATTGAAAAAGTCTCCTTAAATAAAAGGAATTTATTTATTCAGTTCTATGTAACTATAAATTATTATATTAAGCATATACTAAATGGATTGATGGATATTTTTTGTATACCTAAGAAGGACTATACCTGGTTGAGCAAGTTAATCATTGATTTGTGATATGAATTATAAACCTTTGTCTCCATACAATTAAGCTGTATATAGTGTAAGATGAAATTAAGATTCATTCAAAAATATATGTAAAAGAAAACTAGTAATGCTGTTTCACATTACTGTATTCCAGATCTTGCTACTCAATCTATGTATCAGAGAATGGACTCAAGCTTTGTTGGAATCATCTTTGCAGTTTTTCTTACGGACCAAACAACTAAGGCCCCATCGGTAATAAATAAAAAATAAGAACGTCAATAAATGCATGATTACATTATTATCATAAAATTACCTGATTCTTGTATACTTTTAGATTCAAATAACTTGTTTTCAATCTATAAATGATGGTTCGAGTCAGAGCAGAAAAGAAATTGAAATGGAAATAATCAATAGTAATGACTCTTTATTGTTAAACAATTTTGAGGTAAGTGAACAGATCATGATTACTTTTGAATGTTAAAGACAACAATCACCCTTAAGCACATATTATTAAAATAATTCACTTCAACAAAAGTTGGGAATAATAATCTTTGGTAATGTAACAATTTGTCAATTTTAGACTTTAACTCAATTACCTGCCATATTAAAAGAGGAAGAAGATGAATCGTACAATAATGAAGCCGGACCCAATGAAAACGATGATATAATTAACAAACAACATAATGCAGCAGTTAGAACTATTGCAATTGGGCACATAGTGGACAAGGTAATGGTGATACAATAATGATAATTTATGTACATACCGATTAAACTATTAGACTGTATACAAGAAAATAATAATAAAAATAGAGAGGACCTACACCTAGAAGGAGCTATCTTTGTTTATAAAATGTTAAGATTTTTAGTTTATATTAATGCAATTATAATCAACACTCAAAAAATATTTATGGTTGTGTAAATAAACAAAACAATAAATACCTATAATCACAATTTTCAAGATGACTCAAAAACTAAAACTAATCTACAAAAATATACAAAAAGTGGAGTGCTTACAGATATGTTTCAGCCAACTGGTTAAAATAGCCAACCAATCACTTGTCTAGATTTCTAATTAAATAATTGAGCGATTACAGTGTAGTCTTTTTCAGCTCCTTTTTATTACTAGTCTTCGTATAGTGTGGACATTGCAGTCAACAAGTCGGCTATTTCAACTTGTTGGCTGTGTTACATACTGAAAGACGTTGGTAAATTTTGTTTGTTTGTTCTGAGACAGATTTTGAGGTAATTTTCACTGGCAAATAGCTGATGTAACAAAAAAAGACATAGGCTATTTTTTATACAGTCACGGGAAGTAGTGGACACATTAAAACACAAAATTCTATTTTTTTTTTCAGATGTCCAGGCCTATGCTAGAAGGTCTTGTAGCAAGAAACACACTCAATATGGTACGTTTGAAGGCTTTAAAAAGACAACACCAAGAAATGATGTCTAAGTTAGAAAATATGTCTTGTAATGTTTGAATTATAATTAAGATTTCAACATAAACTTAAATAAATAACTGCTTATGAAAATTTTTATTTTCCCTGTTAAAATTAAATTCAGGTTAGTTAAGTTAAATCATTTTGGTCAATCATTTCAAAACCATCAGACGAGTCTATACTGGATAGTCGATTCCTTTTAGCTTCACTGGATTCTGTTTGGATCATGTTTGCTACAGCTCCTGTAATATTCCAGAATGCATTATATGCAGAGCTGCCCCAGGTACTTGCTGGTTCTACCACTTGTAAAGTTGATTGAACTTTGGCTTGTGGCTTTTGTTGATCTAAAATAATAAAAGATACAGATATTTTAACAATAAATTAACCATTTAAACTAAGTATGTGTTAATAAGATCAAAATAGAAGGCAGTTTTTAAAGAACACAACATGCTGAAATGTTGCTAAGGAGTATCTTACATTTACTTTTCATTTTCTCCATAGACATGTACATAATAATCACTCATAGAACTTGCCTAGAGGTATATATTCATCTTCACTGGTATCTGAAGAATCAACATCCTTTTCAAGGGTTTGCAGTTTTTCTATTGAAAAATTTGTAACTAATGAGCTGCTATTTTCAGAGCTGTCACTGCACTCAGCTAGGGGAACATCCTCAGGTTTCCAGTAATCTATTAAAAATAATAATTTTAAAATATGCGATGTATATGCATTCAGACAACATAATATATTCTCTGTTATCATATATCTGATATAATAACTACATTAACATAGAGGTAGATGGAAAAAAATCATTTCTCAAGACAGTTAAAGTTAAATAATTTCTTCCACAGCGGGAGGGGTCACCTTTAAGTAAAACAAAAAAGGAATTACCATAAATTTGTTTTTCATCCATATTTGGGACTGGGTCAGGTTCAATAGATAATAAGTTAATATCAACTTGAGATATGTCTGGAATAAAACCTTCCAATTCACAGTCAGATTCTGAAAGAAAGAATAATAATGTGCAGAAATATTATAAATTAGAATATTATACACAAAAAATATTTCAATAAACTTTACCTAAGTCTTGCTTCATATTTTTACATACTTTTAATAACGGTAATATCAACTTGTAAAAAACACATATAAACATGAGCAATAGGTATGTTAGAACATAGCCACTAATATATTTGCCAGTGAGAAAAACCAATATCAAGTTCATGTTGATTAATAGGAAAGCCTGGAACAGAAAAATATAATTGTGTTAAGTAAAACATTTATGTGTTTGCAGCTATTATAAGCCACAGCCTAGTGTAAGCAACCGGCCAAGCTCAAGCCTGACTCATGCTTGCAAGATTCCATAGATATCTTTAAAACTCAAACACAAGGAAATTAAAACAGTAATAGCACATTTGGTCATGCCGTAACTGCTAAATTACCTTAAATTTGTAGTTGAGATTTGAGAGCCCATTGCTACATAATCATTTTGTAATATTTTTAAACTTATTTTTTATGTAATTAATACACTTTATATTCACATATCAATATTGAGTAATATAATAGAAAAAGAATACCAATCGAATAACTTTCTCAACCCATTGTGTTTTCTGATGAGGATGTTAGGTTCATTATAGTTCGGCCATTCAGAGAATGCGTTCCTGACACGTCGCGATTGAACTGACGACGTAATAACATTCATTGATTATTGATATAATAATGTTGTTTTAATGCTCCTCAATTGTTAAAACGGTAAACAACCAGCAAAAATATTTTTATCGTAACTGCAACGCCATTGCAAAGTTACGTCGTCAGTTCAATCGCGACGTGTCAGGAACGCATTCTCTGAATGGCCGAACTATAGCATAGTATGATTTGTTCCTATAACTAATAATATAATATCTATTCAATGCTTTACTGATGAAAGCAGTACAATACTTGTGTAATTTTGCCATTGTCAGAGATGTGTAAATACAAAAACAAATATAGGATTAAGATATAAAATGCAATTCATGTATGATACTCACTTTAGTGTGATTGGTTTCTCTTAAATACAAGAAGTCATTCCATCTGTTTCGGAACCATAGTTTGATCTGCATTCCTACTGAATATAGTTGATTTCCATGGCCACCTAACCGTTTGAGGCATGAAGTTCTGTGTTTGTGTTTCAACCAACTTTCGAATGCATCAATGGCTACTGCTGCAGTACAGGAACCCAAAAAAAACTCTAAAAGGTTCACTTGTTGATGAACACTTACACTGATAACAAACAGAATGATGAAAGGAATATTAAAAAAATAATTTCACATTTATTGTATTAAACAGACTAAAGACTTAAAGGATATTGATACTTACAAGAATATTATATTTAGAATGAACATAAAAGACAAAGACATCCACATTTTTCTCCAAAATAAGACATCTTCAAGTAAGCCAATAAAAGCTGCGAATAAGAGGGATTTTTGGGTGTCTTTGTTTTCTGAAGGAGATTTTGTTGAATTCCATTTCAATGCCTTTTTTAACGTCGCTAACATGAGTTCAAAATAAAGATTAACAAATTTTTAAATATATTTTTCCCAACAGAATGACACTTCGCACAGCACAATACACAGGACACAGATTATATACAAATGAACTCTGTGTGTGACACAGACAGACACTATGCACCATAGACATAATATAGTAAACAGGACTGCGCACCTTTACCCAAAAAACGAGCCGAGTGAAACAGTTAGTACGGAGGCCGTCTGTCCCTTTCTAATAGAGTGACTATGAGATTAAGCTATGTGAGACAAATCCGAATTTTCTAAGATTATTAAACACAGATTGGTATTGATATTTAAACTTATGCAGTTTTTGACCTTAAAATACTAATATAGGCTTTTAATAATTAGCGGGAATTAGCAGTATAAAAGCAGGAAGATTCGAAGTGAAGACTGTTTTATTTTGTATTTTTGCTTCACACATAGACTGCTGAGCCGTTTATGTCGCCTTTCTTCATTTTTTGGGAAGCTATAACAATAGTACAACAGTTTTAAAATCCATCACCCTTATTTTGACTCATTACAAGAATTCATGGGCACCCTAGTTGTTTGATTTACGAAAATGTTATTATAGGCTAACCTGTGGAACGATATATTGCAACCACCATAGGATTCACTTTTGCAAGTAGAAACGCAACACTTTTTCACCATTTTAATAGTTTAAATTGATTTAATACAAAAAAATATAAACAAAATTTTAAATGCTGATTACGCGCCAAGAATGTTTGTAGTTTAAAGAACATCAAAGACTGCAAGGTGATACCAGGCGAAGCTGTAGTCTCGCAGCACCGACCCCTAATTATGGATGTGATTTTAACTTCCCGGCCAAAAGCCAAAGAGAGACGGCCCCCCAAAATCAAATGGCATCTGTTGGGGAAGGCTGAGTTGGCCCGGGAATTTAGAAAAGTAGTGGTTGATAAGATGATTGAAATGGGAGAAATGAATGAAAAGAATGTGAATGAATGCTGGAGTGGAATGGCGACGTGTATAAGGAAAGCGGCAAGAAGCATTCTAGGAGAATCAAAAGGGAATGGAGTGATAGAGAAGGAAACTTGGTGGTGGGTGGAAGAAGTGCAGAGTGTATTAAAGGAAAAGAAGATGAAATTCAAGGAATGGCAGCGGACGGAAGACAATGATGATAGTGAAAAAGCACGAAAAAAGGCTGAATATGATGAATGTAAGAAGAAAGCAAAGAAGATTGTGGCTGTTTCAAGGGCAAAAGCGCACGAGAGGATGTATGACTCCCTAGATAGCCCAGCTGGTCAAAATGACTTTTACCGATTGGTTAAATCTAGGGAGAAAATGACAAGAGATGTATGCCAGATAAGGTGTGTAAAGAATGGAGACGGAACGGTCCTTTCGAATGATGTGGAGATTAAAGGTAGGTGGAAGGAATATTTTGAAAGACTGATGAATGAAGAAAATGAGTGGAGCGGTGTGCTCCATCATAAAGCGGTGAACGAGGGCCTTGTAAGAAATGTATGTGAGGATGAGGTCAGATTAGCAGTGAATGGAATGAAAAATGGAAAAGCGATAGGGCCAGATGGAATACCAGTGGAAGTGTGGAAATTATTAAAGATGGATGGATGGAAATGGCTGGCTTTATTCTTCAATAAGTTGTTGCAAGAGGAAACTATACCAGACGAGTGGTGCAATAGTTTCCTGGTGCCCATTTTTAAGAACAAGGGTGATGTGTTGAATTGCAACAACTATAGAGGAATAAAGCTAATGTCACATAGTATGAAAGTGTGGGAGAAAGTTATTGAAAGGAGGCTGAGAGAAGAGAGTGATATCGCACGAAATCAATTCGGTTTTATGCCTGGTCGGAGTACAACGGACGCTATATTCTGTATTCGCCAATTGTGCGAAAAGTACAGGGGTGCACACAAAAACTTGCATATGGTGTTCGTTGACCTCGAGAAGGCATATGACCGGGTGCCTCGTGAGGTTTTGTGGTGGGCCCTTGAGGAGAAAGGTATACCAGGGAAGTATGTGCAGTTGATCCGAGCGATGTACGGCAGATGCCGTACAGAAGTCCGGTCCGCAGCGGGCAGTACCACCAGCTTCAATGTAGGTGTTGGCTTACATCAGGGGTCGGCCCTCAGCCCGTATCTCTTCCTGCTTGTAATGGACGCGCTTACGGCAGATATGCGGGAGGAGGCACCCTGGTGTATGCTTTTCGCCGATGACATTGTTCTGGTGGGGGAGAGTGGGCCAGAGGTCCAGAGTAGACTGGAGGCATGGCGGCTGAGACTGGAGACAGTGGGTTTAAAGGTGAGCAGGAGTAAAACCGAATACCTTCATTGTGATTTTGGCGGTATTTCGGGACCCATGACCATAACCCTAGCCGGCATGCCCCTACCAGTTTGCTCCGACTTCCGGTACCTTGGTTCACTCGTCCAAAGTGACGGTGAGGTGAACAGGGACGTTACGCATCGGATCAATACTGGATGGATGAAGTGGCGACAGGTAACTAGCGCTATTTGTGACCCGCGGATGCCCCTCAAACTGAAGGGCAAAATTTACAAATCCGTCATTAGACCTGTCGTCCTGTATGGATCGGAGTGTTGGGCATTGAAAAAGACGGACGAGAAGAGAGTGCATGTAACAGAAATGAGAATGCTGAGATGGATGTGTGGTGTTACAAGAATGGATAAAGTGAGGAATGATTACATTAGAGGAAGTCTGAAAGTAGCGCCAGTTACAGAAAAGATGAGAAGTAGAAGATTGTCGTGGTATGGACATGTAATGAGGAGGGATGATACGCATGCAACAAAGTGTGTGCTAAGTATGAATGTAGATGGATGGAGAGGAAGAGGAAGACCTAAGAAAAGATGGATGGATTGCCTGAAAGATGATATGAATAGGAAGGGAGTGAGTGTCAGTATGACGAGTGACAGGGGAAAATGGAAGAAAATGACATATTGCGCCGACCCCAAGTAATATTTGGGAACAGGGCAGGAGAAAGAAGAAGAAGAAGAATGTTCAGGGTTACCGCTAGAAAATAAAAAAAAGCAAAATAAAATTTTATGTTGTTTATGTTTTAATAATAAATACGAATAAATTAATGCGATTGTTATTAATTTGTTGACTTACAATTGTTAAAATAAGATAAAAATATAAGTGATTCAATTGTTTTTTGGGAAGCCAAAATTTTAATCACAACATTTTTTTATGCTGGCAAGGTGTTAGAAAGAGACAAACAGCCTCCGTTCGAACTATCCCTCTCGGCTCGGATTTGCCTCTGTGTATTATGCAACCAATTTAGTACCTTATTGCGTTAGAATAGAGTTCATTTTCGTAAATATATATTTTGAGCGTGCGCAATCTTGTTTAGTAATATTATATCTATGCTATGCACAGACATTACACAGATCACTATAGTCTGTTTTTTAATCTCGTAGACTCATCGTAGACTAAACTGACATTACGAGTGTGGTCAGTTTATTGCAAATTCTTAACTAGTGACGTGGCACGACCGAAACTTAGCGTTAATAAAATCAAGTATCGTTTTTTGACAATAAGTCATCCTGAAATAATGGGCTTATTCTTGATGATTACGCATGGCGTTGCGTGGTCAGATATCCCTGGCAGTTTGTAGCACGTCGTGCAGCCCTGTGTACGTACGTGAATTGTAAATATAAAACTTTGAATGAATATTAAATTCGTCTATTATAGATAAAAAGTTACGATTCAACAAACCGGTATCGTAAGTACAACACTGCACAAAAAAGCTAGCAACATTATTTGTAAGTTTCACATTTTCAAGTGTCAATTTAGTCTACGAGATAAAAAAACAGACTATAAATGACAATGCTGATTAGTCCCACTTTGTCGGTTCTGGCGCTGTAGTCGCAGATTAGATTTAATATCTGTGGCTATCATAGATTTACCGATAATAAGTTTGGTTTGTTTATGTTAACGGAAATGTATGTAATCCGTCATTGTATGCAATTCCTAGGAAATCTATGTAATTCCTAAAACCACCCGGAAATGTTTAAAATAAATTACATTAGACACATTTCCTAGGAAATCTATTCATTTCCTAAATAGTAATCGGAAATGTATATTTAAGATATCAAGGGGATGGATAGCGGAGCGAGGGTAGGTATTGCATTATCCAATCGGGCGCAATGTTACCTGGGGCCCGATTCTCCTAATTTTACTTAATCGTATGTCGATTCACATTCGACTGCGATCCAATCATGACTCGATTACGTTTGAAGTGTATGTGGCATTCCGCTATTTTTTCTTTGAAATAAACGTTTTTATCATTTTCTGTCATTCAATAATGAATCATTTTGTCTGCAAATGATTTACGATTGCAATATGATTGTAGAGCAAAGTACCGTATAGACCAAAAACACCAAAATAGCAGACCAATCGAATGTCGTTGGAATACGATCTTGATACTTGGTCTTATATTAGTAGCAGAATGCCCGATATGGTTAAAACTGCTATTGCGATCATATTGCGATTCGATTTCTATTCAATGTTGACATTATTAACTTAGGAGAATCGGGCCCCTGATTGAAGCGAAGCAAACATGCAAACGTGGCGTGCACTTGGAGAGGCTTATGTCCAGCAGTGGACTGCGATAGGCTGATGCTGATGATGATGAAACATGCAAAAAAGGCAGAAGACGAGGCACAAAAGCTGAGGCTTTTAGTGGGTGCAAGCCCCACACAATCTCACCGTTTCCCCGGGCGGTGTGTGTTTGCGTCAGGCATTTTCCTCAGCTGAAACAAAAAAAAGGAGTTAGAAAAGAAGATGTGACAATTTATAGGCACCTACCAACCTAATATTTTTACGTATGTAGGTACGTTACGTTCAGTTTTATACGCGTTTAACGTAACATCTGTGTACCCCGTGTTTCATACAAATAAAATTATTCTTATTCTTAGGTATTGAACAAAAAGCCAGAGTTTTTAGTAAAAAGGATACCCATGGAGAACAATATTCCTTCCTCCGTGGACATGACCTATCAAGATTGTTTATCTTTGGTTACACCCACTTTGTTCTTCATGGTTCTAAGTGCCTTGTGCCTACTGAAATCAATCTCGGTAGGCTTTAAGACACCATCCGTTTGATTTGGCCAAAGTTTCAGTAGTAGTCGTTTTTACTATAAAATAATCGCTTTTTTTGAAAAGTTTTACATTTTTAAAACGATTTGTTCAACTAGACAAGTCACGTCAGTTCGGAAGCCGTCATTACAAGTAATTTTATTCAAGTTTTTTTTTTGTGAGTAGTACCATTGCGCTTATTTTGGGAGATTAGTTTATTCAGCGTGCTACAATTCCACTGTGTGTGGAAGAGATATTTAGTTTATGCCTCTAAGTACCTAACTATGTACCTAGAAAAGCCAACTGCGAGTTTTCCACTTCTCTGAGATTTGGCGTAGGCAAAGTGATACTAACTCACACTGAATACGATAGGATTACGACGAGGTCGGCAGCATGCCACCGACGTTTTTTTTACCGTACAGTTATGTTACCGGCTACCGACACAATACAAATAGGAAATTTATGCAAGCCTGCAGCAGGAATAACAGCGAACCGGCTGGTGGGTGTAATACCGCGGCTGTCTGTATGCAAGCGGTCACAGACACGGTCGCGGCCGCCCTGCTGCCGGTACTATATGAGTATAAAAGCTTCCAAAGAACGTTCAAAATTCTTACTCACGTGCAAGTAGGCAGTACCGCCTGCATTGTCAGCTTTTTACACCGTGTTACAAAATTAATAAAAACACATATCTCAGACAAAAACATCGCCAACCAGTGCAAAATGTCATATAATTCAAATAAAATTTGAAAGTGGCACCAGTAAACCTGCCGTCATGGTATGGGTATGTGATACGGAGTCAGGTTGTGAGAAAGGTTTTGAGCATGAACGTGGACGAATATAGGAGAAGAGGACGACCAAAGAAATGATGGATGGATTGTGTTAAAGTCTATATGATTAGGGTTAAAAAGAATGCTGCTTATGAGGTGACGGTAGATAGAAGAGTGTGGAGGGACAAAACATGCATGCGCCGAACCCAAATAAAATTGGGATAAGGGCAGGAGGATGATGATGATGGTAAGATAAGACAGATTATTATAACAGAGGGTAACACATGTCCTGGCCCTGGTTCAGGCCATGGTCCGGGGCGAGAGGGAATGGGATGCCGTCGCCTCCTTCTGCAAAGCATTCATGCTAGAGGAGGAGGCGCGGTGGCGGAGAATTTGCACTGCTCATCCCAGCAGCTGCGGTAGACGCTGGGTGACGTGAATGAAAGACATCACGGCCGCCGGGGCTTAGGCGGGTGTTAAGTAACTGAATTTTAAATAAAATGTGATAAAAATATACTTAGTGATTTATTAGTGATACCTATGCGTTTATTTATTTTGATGTGAAAAACATATAAAACCCTGTTATTAGGGTTCATGAGATTCTATCGCTGGTAAAAAAGACCAATTACCTGTTAATATTAATAAACTAAAAAACTTCCGGAATCCTAAAAAAGAAAAACATTCAACAGGTTTTTTTATATCACCCAACACGATATTTTTAAGTTAGTACCCATACTCTCTACCTATAAGAACTACGAATATTTTATATATTTTAATTTTGCAGAAATATTGAACTTGAAAAGGCCTAACCTAAATAGATAGGTATTGATTGTGTGGTTGGATTTACGTACCTACTTACATGCGTAGATAAGTGTTGCCCCTCACAACGCGGCTGCGCGTGGCGTCGGACACTCCTCTGCAGAGACCCATTTTATATTACTACATCCACTGCTTACTTGTATCTATCAGTCCGCGGCGGAAACGAGTATCAAGTGTGTGATATTATATATTATATTTATCCTTAACATACCTACTTACTATGGGATTGTACACCTCGTTCTAATCTTTCGTGTGATAATAACACCATACTTTAATTACAGAAAATAAAGTGGGGTAAACATTATCCAAAATGTTTCGCGTTAAAAAGACCAAAATACCTACAGTGATTTTAAAAGGTAAGGAATATCAATTTATTATTGTTAGTCATACTGGGTAGGTAATTATTAGGTAAGATACCTAATATATCTATTTAGCCATATTTTAGTTTTAAATTTTTAAAGCATGTTCTACCAAAGGTTTTGTACCTCAGTCATGCTTATGACTAGCTCGGCTAAGACGGCTATTGCGTTTGGACCTGCAAATAACGCAATTTTTATAGCATATTGTATCTATAGTATATTAAGTACCTAAGTATATATTTTTTTCTTTGGTGTTCTCCATTTAAGTAAGCACGAAACTGAAGGTAAACAACCGTGATATGGCTGTATGATGAAAATAAAAATGGGCTTGAAATCAATGTAGGTAAATGAAATAATAATTTAATCAATTGGCTCATTATTTTAAGCAGTAGTAGGTACATTTGTTTAATTTGTACTTGTGTATAAAGGCCTATCAAGATTGTTTACCTGCCTTTAGTTAAGTACTAACTCAAACGGAGTAAGTACGGAGAGGTAGGTATAATGTACTCGCTCTGTTTGAGGTATTAATAGTAAATTACCCTTTAAATAATTAGGGTATTACCTACTTAAATCCTCTGTTGTCCATAGATTTCCAAAAGTTTGCATCGGGCTATACAAAAGTACATAAGGAACCAGACGGACCATGCGTTAAAACAGAAATTCCTGGCCCGAAATCAAAGGCACTTTTTAAAGAATTATCTGATATTCAGGTACGTACTACAACAATATTACCTACTGCTAAGCCCATGTAAAACAGCCTAACCTTCATATTCGTCAAATATTAGCAATAAATCAATATTTGTCTTTGTATGTTCAATTGGCTGTTAATGGATGCAATGGGGTCTCATTCAATAGGCGCCAACAAAAGTAGACTTCTGAATACCCGTAACGACTTCCAAAGATCTTCAATGACAGCAAATAGTAACAGTACTTAGGTACCTAGATTTTTTTTTGCACTTTTGTCAAAAGTACCGTGGAGGGCAAAGTTAGATAAGAAGGGCAAAGTGATACGATTGAATGGCACTGTTATTATTGTATTTACATTGAATTTTATCTGAATTTCATTTTTATAACTGACACGATTTATTTACATTCGATACTTAAATGTATTCTGTGGGTAAAGTTACCTACTTCACGTGTGTAAGGTTGGTCCCTAATCCTACTTTACATTGGTACTAAAATCACATAGTAGGTAATAAAAATATGTAGGTGTACTGTGTTGACATCACAAAATCTGTTCGCTGTGTTATTACCTACCTATAAAAGTCTTTATCTTATCATTGAGTTTCGACCCACTGAGATGATTTAGATACCTACCTACCTACCTCTTACAAAACGACGAATTGATGTAGGTTTACGTATGTGTATCACTAACTATTAAGGTAATCTGGGGTCATAGGTAATGTATGTATATGCAACCAACTATTATTTATAATTTCAGCAATGTGGTTCAGTTAATTTATTTACGGATTACGAGAAAAGCGTCGGAAATTATATTGCTGACGCCGATGGCAATATACTTTTGGATACTTATACGCAAATATCTTCTCTGCCTCTTGGATACAATCATCCTGAACTTCTGAATACATTCAGCAATGACAGCAATATTGTAAGTATTCATGTGCTCCTTGCTTTAACGCTTCGTAAACATCTGTAATAGATCTTTAGATCTTTATGAAATAAAAACCTTTGACTTGACATTAAACAAAGGACCATATAAAACACATAACTGCTGCTACTGACGCAAAAATGTAATAAAAACAAGAAATAGCGATTGTAGTCATACCTATAGTTCGGCCATTCAGAGAATGCGTTCCTGACACGTCGCGATTGAACTGACGACGTAATAACATTCATTGATTATTGATATAATAATGTTGTTTTAATGCTCCTCAATTGTTAAAACGGTAAACAACCAGCAAAAATATTTTTATCGTAACTGCAACGCCATTGCAAAGTTACGTCGTCAGTTCAATCGCGACGTGTCAGGAACGCATTCTCTGAATGGCCGAACTAAAATGCTAAAATATACAATAGTCACACATATTACTACGAAAAAGGTAAACATATAAGACGTTTGTCAGATTTTGTATGGGAATTTCCTTAATCTCTTGTGAAATGTACCTATGTTAAACTCTGTGAGTAAACACCGTGGTTATTTAAAAACACTGTGTTCCGCACTTGTTCGTAAAACTTGTTTGCGTAAAAGTGTAGCAAACATCCATCCTCTCTATCATAACAGGATGTAATTTGATTACCAGGCTTTACCTGTAATGGAAATATATTTCAGAGGGCGTTGGTGAATCGACCAGCGCTTGGTGTTTTCCCAGGAATCGACTGGCCTCAGAAGTTAAGAGATGTTTTGCTCTCCGTTGCTCCCAAAGGTTGTAATCAAGTAATGACTATGATGTGTGGGGCCTGTTCTGTTGAAAGTGCGTTCAAAGCGGCTTTTATATGGTATTGTACTAACAAACGTGGAGGTAAAACAACATTTTCTGACGAAGAATTGAAATCCGTTATGGACAACAAAGCACCGGGGGCACCGAAATTAGCGATCATGTCATTTAAGGTTGGTATCCTCATTTATTATTTGCTTTGTGCTTTGGTGGCGCTATGGCGTATCCATTAGCATGGGCGTAGCCACACTGGGGCAAGCTGGGGCACTTGCCCCACCCTGGGCCCTGGCTCTGACCTATAAGGTGTCTGATTAAACAATGTTTTTTTACTAACTCTAACTAACAACATCAACAATCATATGTACTATCCGTAAGTTATTGCACAAAAGAAATTGTCGACTTTGAAAAGAGCGCGATCAAAACAAAATGCACGCTCGAGTTCTCGAACTTTGCGAGCGAGGGGGTTTTCGTATGAACGTAAATCGGGTGTGTCGTACCTAGTCCCCCCATTCATGAAAATGTATGTTTGGGCTACATTTTACGTAGTTTTTGGTCTTAAGTCTTAAAAAATAATTAATATTTCGCGCTCGCTTCGCTCGCGTATTCTGAAACTATATGCCCTTGTTTTTGCATTTGTCATCAAACAAAAAGTTAAGTATGTTTGGGTTTAATTTTACGTAATATTTGATTTAAGTCCAATAAAAATTTCACGCTCGCTTCGCTCGCGTATTCAGAAACTATATGCCCTTATTTTTGCATTTGTCAACAAACAAAAAGTTAAGTACGTTTGGGCTAAATTTTACGTAATATTTGGTTTAAGTCGGATAAAAATTTCACGCTCGCTTCGCTCGCGTATTCAGAAACTATAGGCCCTTATTTTTGCATTTGTCAACAAACAAAAAGTTAAGTACGTTTGGGCGAAATTTTACGTAATATTTGGTTTAAGTCTGATAAAAATTTCACGCTCGCTTCGCTCGCGTATTCAGAAACTATATGCCCTCATTTTTGCATTTGTCAACAAATAAAAAGTTAAGTACGTTTGGGCTAAATTTTACGTAATATTTTGTTTAAGTCCGATAAAAATTTCGCGCTCGCTTCGCTCGCGTATTCAGAAACTATAGGCCCTTGCTTTTGGCTTTTGTCCTGTCCTGAAAGTATAAACTTCTCAAATGAAGAAATTAACAAGTTTGAGATTAACGACTTAAGATACAAAAAATCGGAGGGCCCCCGCTTTCCCCGGGGATAAGTTGACTGCTGCCCCACCCTGAGCCCCAAGCTGGCTACGCCCATGTCCATTAGAACCGGGCGATAACATGATCATGTCACCTTATCATAGCATGCAACTCTAATAGATTAAGCTGATCTTGACTTGAAGGCATGTTTTTTCAGTAGCGAAACTGCGACACAGCTTATTTAAGTTTTTTTCGAAATTAAGAACTTTATCATTCATCACTAACGAAAATTAACTATAAACATTGAATTATCTATTACTAGGCAACTATTGAGTATTTGCGTTTTAATTTTGAATATTTCTTAAAACAAACATTTCGGAATCAGACAACATAAAGTCTCGAAGCTAGTTTTATATAACCTTGGTTTTCTTGGCCCCTTTGTGTCGCAACGATCTCAAATCGCTGGTTAACTGGCTTAAATGTTTCAATAACTATTATTCCGCTGGGTATCACAAAGGGGACACAGATTCTAGTACCTACTGAGAAGGGAACGCCCATATTTTAAGCGGCTTCTAATGTTTACGTACATTGTTATATTTAACGTGGTTTTTAGGGTTCCATTCCTTAAAAAATGACACCCTATCCATTACATTTTGAGATGTATCAATACATGATATAGACACCTATATTTTCCGATGTTACCTTCGTGATCTGTCTATCTCCGATAAAACTGCCACAATTTCGTAGTTATTGCAGTGTGTATTTTTATATATTTTTCTATATCTATACTACTTCTTCTACTTATCTATGTAGGTACCCGGTGTCTATACAAAATATTGTTATAAGAACGGCGTTCTATCTACAGATCCTTATATTCCGTAGGAGTATCTGCGGTTTATGTTTAATTTTAGTTTTTTAATTAAAATGTAGAACAATTCTATGTAAGTATGTTCCTTGTCTCTTTAGTTTTGCTGAAATGGGACTGGCGCATCTTTCTACAACATTTTGCAACAAGTTGACATTTTCTTAGGGTCTATTAAAACCCCGTTTCAGCTTTGCGGTAACAGCATATACTTAAAACTTTTGCTGTACTGTACATACCTAATCCTTATTAACTTTACTTTGTGGCATGGATTTTTCTGTTTGATGCTTTTCATTTTGTATGCATTTGTTTGTCATCTTTCTTTTCTTTTTTATTCCCTAGAAGTCATCATCGTCATTGTACACCGGGATCTACGCTACTTCTCTAAACTGATCAGAATGCCGTAAACTGGCTGTTGCTGCTGCTTCTGCATGGATTAAGATTCTTTTTAAAATTTATTTACTCTACAATAATGCAGGTTTTTATACACATGATTACTTACTACGGTTACAGGCCCCACTTTTACAGGGAGCTTTCCATGGAAGAACATTTGGTGCTCTGGCTACTACGAGATCGAAACCTATTCATAAGCTAGACTTCCCATCATTTGATTGGCCCTGTGCTATTTTTCCTCACTACAAATATCCTCTGGAGGAACATAAGCGTGAAAATGAAGAACAAGATAAAAAGTAAGGTGTATTTACTCTCATATTGTTTCGTAGAAAGTTTGTTATTATATTAATGAAGTATTTAATAGTACTTCTAGTACCTATCTACATAGGTTTACGCCGCGCCCGCTGTTCGTATAATCGAAGTAACATTATGGTAATCTGTGGTATTGTCGTCTACGATTCGGCAATTACTTTTCGCCGATGATCTTCGTAGCCGCTACGTACGCTTTGCTACGCTGAGCCACTACGCTTTTCTACGGTTAGCGTAGGGGTGACTACGCCGACATCTATCTCTGCATCTGCATAGGAGTCGTAGTCAGTAATACACGTGGGACGCTACGTGTCATTCTCTACGCCAAGGCTAAGGTGGTGGTCTCTGCATTCGTCGTTCCGTTTCTTAACCTTATGATCGATCGATCCGCGCGGCTTTGACTTACATGACCGCGAAGGTTTGGACCTTACCTAGAACCTAATTATGAACTTTACGAAGACAGAATGATGATTAAGACAACAGAATTCAAGGGAACTTCAAATTGGTATGAAATATGTCATGATTCGAATTCCTGATCAGGCTTGGCTTGGCCTCATAGGCCTTAACGGTTCATAGCAGGAGGTGGGTACCTCGTGTAACTTTGTTTGATTTGATCGAATAATTTGTTTTATTAAGTAAGTTACGCCAGAGGGCCACGATTTGAGAAAAACACAGTTTTCACAAAAAAATAACCTGTGAATTCATTCTTCAGTTTGTGATATGTGAAACGAAAATTAATTTTAGGGTTCCGTACCTCGAAAGGAAAAAACGGAACCCTTATAGGATCACTTTGTTGTCCGTCTGTCTGTCTGTCTGTCTGTCTGTCTGTCTGTCTGTCAAGACCCTTTATCTTAAGAACGCGTGGACGTATCAAGCTGAAATTCACATGAAATACTCGGGTCTATTGTCCCTTTAGGTTGTGAAAATATCAAGCTTCTAAGCCAAGCCAATCAAAAGATACAACCGATTATGTCGATATTTTCAACAAATTCTCGACACTCGCAAAGGAATCAAAACCTACAGGGTACTTCCCGTAAACTCAGAATCTTGAAATTTGGCATGAAGCATTGTTATATAATGCAAATATAGGAAAAATTGCGAAAATCTCATTTTTTTTGTTATATAATATAATAAAAATATTTTAATAAAATGAAACTTACTACCTTATTTCTCACGAACGAATAAAGGTACCAAATTGAAATTTATACCAAATACCTAGGTCTATTGTCCCTTTAAGCAATGAAAAAATCAAACTTCTAAGTTAACGCGATCAAAAGATACAGCAGTTTTACCGACACCTTAGACGAATTTCCGTCACACGCTAGGGAATCAAAACCTACAAGGTACTTCCCGTGAACTCAGAATCTTAAAATTCGGCACAAAGCAACGTTATATAGTACAGATAAAGGAAAAATTGCGAAAATGATAAACTTGAAGTTACATAAAATATTAAAATATTATTTTTGCTTACATGACATAAAATATTTTTTTAATAATTATAAACTTACTACCTACCCTTTTTCACATGAACGCGTAGAGATATTAAAGTTTTGAATAAAAAGTGAAATTCATATCAAACACTTCTTAAATATAATGGCCTCTAAACTGTGAAAAATTTTAAATCATTCAAAGGTCATTGGGCACCTTAGTATGAAAACCATACCCACGGCGGATACGAACGAAATATAGCACAGTATAATGATAAAGGCTCTGATTTACTATGGCATTAGTCGCATCAATGTGAACCATGGGAATCTAGAGAAAATCAGGTGTAAACATCAAATATTTTCCTCATTTCAGTGGGGAATTTAAACGACCAAGTTTGACGGATTTGAGAAATCATTTCTTTGTAGTGAAAGAGTAGTATACTCTTTCACTACGCCGTTTATTTCCATTGTCATCAGGTCAGGATCTGATGATGGAAATCCTGAGAAATCGAGGGCAACTATCAGAAATTGTAGGCATGCATAGGATTAAAACTTGATTCTCAGATGTATGTCTGGTGATACTATCAAACAGTGAAGGTTTAGAGCTTATCTGATGATGGAGACGTGAGAAAGTCGAGAGAACTCGGTATGTTTTAGTTACGTCGTGTTTGGGCTTATATTATTCGTATTGACGAGAACTTTTCACAAAAGTTAAAAATAAAAACTTTTTACAAAAAAAAAAAACAACTTCTAAAACAACAAGAAAACTATATGCATCGGTCTAGATCTCGGTGGTTAAATAAATATAGATGCATCCTCTAAACACCGACTTCTAGACTGATGCACCTAACATCTTTTTGATTTCTTTCTTGCTTTTGTTTTCTTGTTGCTTTTTTATATGTTTGAAGTTGGATTTGTTTGTAAAATGCTACAAAATAAAATAATGCCGTCTTTATAAAACAAAGAAAGGGACAGAATTACACTTTTGTCAAGGCTCTAGAAACGTAAAGCCAGCAGCCCCGAATCCTACTCTCTAGAAGTCGTTGTTACAATTCGACAGCTACAAGTCGTCAGGCGGTTTCGAAAAAAACCTGAAACTGGGGCTCTTTAGGTGATTAATCCCTCAAAAATAAAAGATCCCATTCCTGCAATGGCTGCCTTAACCCTAGTTAGTAGTGAATTCTCATCACCTAAAATAAAATATGCTCCAACACAAGGTTACGTTATAAATTGTAAAGGAGTTCCCATAACTATATCTGATCTTAGCTGTCGATCCCACAATGGCAGTCAAACCTATCTTTGTGGAAAGTCTTCGCCAATACGAATAAAATAAGCCCAAACACGTGGTAGTTGCAACATACCATTCGGGAGTTCCCTTGACTCTCTGTAGTCTCCATAATCAAATCAGCTCCAAACCTTCACTGTTTACCAGTACTATCAAAAATACACTCACATGTCTGGTTATGACTCGATGCGTGCCTACAATATTCAAGAGTTGCCCTCGATTTCTCAGGGTTTCCAGATCCTCATCAGATCCTGGTCATCCGGATTGGCACCTTCCTTCTTTATGAAATGTCTTTAACAATAAAAACTAGCATTGCAACCTGTACAATCCTCTGAAACTGCTTGTCTTTTATATTTTTCAAACGATCCTGGACATTCGTCTCCATGGAATTTTAATAAAATATTTATATTCAAAGAAACGTCATACCATTCTCCACGATTTAAAACTACTTTGATTCATGTCCGCCACTTTTTACAAAGCGGGTCAGATATGCCCCATGACCTTTAAGACATAATTAGTTATTTTCAATCAGATTTCTGAATGATGACTATAAAATGTTGTATATAAATAACTTCAATAAAATAACTTTTACAAAGTACTGGCCTACTATTTTAGTTATATTATAAAATATTAACTATTTTGACTCTCACGAAATTACCATAACTATGATTGTTCTAAACTGAACGGTTGGCGCGAAACTCACTTTTTATCTATACAGCATTTGTACGGAACCCTCGGTGCGCGAGTCCGACTCGCACTTGGCCGGTTTATTTAGGTTTAGCACCTAAATAGTAGTAGGCACCTAAGTAAGTATAGTCGCCCCGTAACCGCTCGCAATCGCTCGTGTGATACTACCCTGTCTTAATACGTCGCTCAAAAATAAAGTACTTAACACGCCATTTATCAATCATAGGTACCTACCTACTAAGTAACATTCTAAGTATGCCTAGTTCATCAGTCATATCATAAAGCAAGACATCTTTAAAATCATTACAATTTTTCCATGGCTAGTTCATTAATCATCAGTCATATATTAATAAAGCTTACAATTACAGTGTTTACTGAAAATAACTAATAAATTTATTTAAAGGTCTCTCGCACATGTATGCGAACTATTCGAAAAGTGGGAAAAGAAGGGTATTCCTGTGGCTGGTGTGATTGTTGAACCTATCCAGTCCGAAGGTGGCGACAACCATGCGTCTCCGGAATTTTTCCAACAATTGCAAGCAATATGCGCAAGTGTAAGTAAGTTACATGATACTTACAAATCGATTATTCCGTGGTTATACATACCATACTATAATTAAGAAGGTAACTATTCTCAATCAAATCCCCTACCATGCAACTACCTAATACCACAGATTACTGAATAGTTAAATACGTAGATATTATGAATCCGAAAATAAGTAAGTACAGAGCATATGCAAGTTATCTGAGTTTTTTTTATGAATTTCACAGAAATGCGCTGCATTAATTTTGGATGAAGTACAGACTGGTTGTGGACCGACTGGCAAGATGTGGTGTCACGAACATTTTAATTTACCATCGCCTCCTGATCTGGTTACGTTCAGTAAGAAAATGCTGACAGGTGGATATTACGCCCGACCGGAATTTAAGTAAGTTTATCTACCTAAGTACCTACCTACCAATAATAATCAAGCAAATGCTGTTTATGCGGATGTATGCTGTAAATCATTTTGAACAGTTTGAACCTGTTAAGTAGCATTTTACTCATGTGGCATTATTGTCTATAATATATCTTTTTTTCTTTTCAGACCTCCACAAGCGTATAGGATTTTCAATACATGGATGGGGGACCCATCAAAGTTAATTCTGTTAGAACAAGTTCTAAAGGTCATAAAAACCGAAAAACTACTTGATTTGGTTCAATGTACTGGTAAAGTTTTAAAATGTGGTCTTCATGAGCTAGAGTGCGAGTTTCCAGATAAGATAAACAGCGTGCGTGGTCGCGGCACTTTTTTGGCGTTCGACGCCACTTCACCAGAAATGAGAGACAAAATTATGGGAAATTTGAAGAAAAATGGTGAGTTTCAGCATTTATTTACTTACAGATTCTTCGCCCTGCGTGAAACCCTTGTCCTAATTTGATTTCTATTAGTACCTACCATAATATCTTTTAAGCCATCACTACATAGTATAAAACAAAGTTGCGTTCTCTGTCCCTATACCCCTATGTATGCCGCTACGGAAAATCGCGAAAACGCGATATTCGCTCTGAATGATTACCTACTACTTGCAGGAATATACACACTGAATTATAATAAAGAATAATACCATCATACCATTTTCAGTTTTCCGGTAGTACACCACCAGCCTAGTCGTTAATAGATGTTTATTGAACTTACAGGTGTGCTGGGAGGAGTTTGCGGAACAACTTCTGTCCGTCTTCGGCCTGCCTTGACATTCGCACCTAAGCATGCGGAGATCTTTTTGGATATCCTCAAGAAATCATTACAACAAATCAAATAAGCTTACAGTTATTTCTTTATTCACGAAGAATAAGAATATAGGTACCTACTTTGTTATAGTACCTACGTACGTAAATCCTAAGTTTGTATAGGTGCGCTCAAGATAAACAATTGAATGCGGCCCACTTATACTACATTTTTATGATGTCTTCATTTCGGTAACTGTATTATTCGTATGTTTTACGTTGAAGACAAAGACACGTTTTGTTAAAGAATCTTTATACAATTTTAGTTCACCATTTTATGAGCCTAATCAAATAATAATCATGAGTAGAATGTGGTAAAAATATTACCTACCAAATACATTCAATTTCATGCAGTAAGGCATACATGTAATGTGCCCGAATTGCGTTAATGTCACCGCTAATCCGCTTCAGTGATAGAACTTTTCGTTTTCACAGTTTTCCGCAACGGCAAAGTAAATAAACCCTCGTTTTTACCAGGGTACAATAATATTATTAATAATTATAAAAATTAAATTTGCAATGTTTTTTTTCTCATATACACATGTAAATAGAGGTAAAGCATAAAGGATCTTGCACACACAAACTATACAACGTGTAACGTTAAATGCTCAAAACCTGAAATAGTTTGATCAGAATAAGCAGGATCAATTCACATAGGGCACATTATTCAAAATATCTTCGCCTCTATTTATTATGGGGTATTATAAACCCAGTCGCAGATTATGGGGTATTAGCTGTACCTAAACTTAGCCAGATTTATTTATCGGCCACGTGATCTAGCAGATAATTAAGCAACGGGAAAATGAGATAGCCCTAAAGGCTCTTTGCGCTTTATCCGGGTGCGGGAAGGTCCACCGAGAAGCGTATGAATGCGCAAGACAACAGCGACCGGCCACTTGCATCAAACAGAGAGCGATTCGATTCGATATCCTTATCTTTGGTTATTATTTACATACTTAGTTAAATGGTGCATTTCACCGAATGTGTGAAGAGGTGTTGTCTAACCGCTTTTAGTAACATTAATTTTCTCCACTGCCAAGTAGGTAAATTAAAAGCCAAAGTAGTTAAAGCATTTTAATTTTAATTAAGGTCAACTATCACTTCTGTTTTACATGCACAATGAATATAAATGATTATTTGAAGTTATTTTTTTGAATATGTTTTTTTGAATACGCCAAAGTCCTACGTCTTTTTATGCGTAGGTGTATGTGTCAGTTTTGTAACTACTTATTTATTATTTTGTAATTTTATTCCATTTGAAGATGTCGTGTTTAGTGGTTATTTTAGATGAAATAGACTGATCCATGTCTTCCAAATATACGAATTTCGATTCTCTAAAATGTTTTTCAATGAGTTACCCCAATGTCTTGCATATTGATCATATGAATACCTATGTTTACAGAGTTATACCTCCAGGGGCCCGATTCTCCTAATTTTACTTAAGCGTCATACGATTTACATTCGACTGAGACCCAATCCCGACTCAATTACGAGTAAAGCGTATGTGGCATTCCGCTATTTTATCTTTGAAATAAACGTTTTTATCCTTTTCTATCATTCAATAATTAATCATTTTGTCTGCAAATGATTTACGATTGCAATATGATTGTAGAGCAAACTACCGTATAGACCAAAATCACCAAAATAGCAGACCAATCGCAAACCAATCGAATGTCGTTGGAATACGATTGGTCTTATATTAGTAGCAGAATGCCCGATATGGTTAAAACTGCTATTGCGATCATATTGCGATTCAATTTCTATTCGATTTTGACATTATTAACTTAGGAGAACCGGGCCCCAGATCTTTACCGAAGAGTTTATCAAAATAGGATCTAAAAAGTCCATAAGCACCTACTTTTGTACAATACGATGGTTCATGCCCCGTAGCTTCCGGTCTTGATTAGGGCTGACCCATATCATCCCGTGGGTGTCGTGAGATGCGGTTAAGGGAACTTTCGACCCAGTGCATAACAATCTCAATCTTCAAGTGAAGGGGAAACAACCGACTGGTCGTCAAAAAATAGCCACATCTATTTGCACCTATTTGTTCAGAAAAAAAGAGATGCGCAATAGGGCTAGCGCGTACTTAATCCCCAGGAAAGTGTGTGTTAAGTATGAATGCAGATGGATGGAGAGGGAGAGGAAGACCTAAGAAAAGATAGATTAATAACGACCCCTAATAAAAATCCACTTGTCCAATAGGAAACTTTTTAGTTAGCTCTAAAAGAGCTAGGTACGGTAGGCGTTTTTTTAAATCAAGAGGCAACCTATTGAATGATGTAAGTGCTTGAAACCCTGAAAATATAATGAATCTTGAACGCGCTATTCTTAAAACGACTGTTGAAGTTCACATTAACCAAAAAAAAAAGTCTGTGTCAGACTCATTTATTGAGGAAGGGCTACTTTTTTTTTGGGTGTTCGTTTTAGTTCCCACTGCACGCGGGTAAAGTACTAGCAGTACCTATCTGGCAAGAAATATGAATATGACGCCTACCGTATTTTTGATAGCAAAATGAGTATAGTGAGTTACATTACTCCTATATGGACAGCGCGCTGATTGCCGGCATGGGCCTGTCGCCTTTTAGATACGGAAGGACGATGAGCCACCCAAAACTTACCGCCCATCGACCCGAGCGCCCGAGTGGCCGGGAGTCTCTCGACATCCTGCGCCCGTAGTGTCGTCCACGTCCGCCACAGGGTTGGGACAAGGGGTGCGAATTCACAATGGCTCCTGCCCTAAACATGACAAGTAGCTCATATGATGATTATGACTTCATTTTTAGGTGTTTTTTGCCTTTTATGATAACAGTGTTTATCTCATTGAACTCGTTTTATCTTGCGAACCTGAGCCTTAGTAGGATCACCAATTACCCCACCCATAATTTTTCAATAGAAACCTCGTATGTACAGTCAGTTTTTATATTTCAATTCTTGCTCGTAGGAGATCTTTCTTATGTCTGAGAATTGACTGTTTACCCTTATTACTTTATTATTTACCCGGGTATAATGATGTATTTCACAAATAGGAACCTTACAGAGTGGGCGCGGTTCCTTGTGTCGACAAACTACATTGAATGCACAAACACGACCATTGATGACCAGTCTTGGCTAATGTGCAAATTCACAAATATATTTTGAGTGTGTAGGTCGTTCGTGCAGTATTTTTATGGATGTTGTGTAGTTATAAGCAGGTGTATATAATCAGCAGTTACTTTTTATCTACAGCTAGGTACTACCTTGAACAGATCCTAATTGCAACTTCATCTAGCAACTTGCAATCAATAATATGTAATTCCGGTCAACGACTTTTGCTTCAGAGGAGAGTATACGAACGGATATTCCTTATGAGGGATCTGGATGTAGGTAGATACCTATTCTAAAATCGTCCGAGTATAAGTAATATTGTTTATCTTCGTTCATTCACGCGCTGCATCGCCGATTTGACAACAATTTATAGTTATCGTTATCTGTAAACCATCTTGAAGTTAAATGTCCTACACTTTCGCAAGGATGGGCAAGATAGCACGAGGATGCAATTTATTCTGACATGAGTTGTCTACATAATGTACCTACATGGCTTTAAAATGAGTCAGGCGATTAGTTGATTGGCCGACTACGTAAACTACGTAGGTTGGATTATTGGATAGGTATATGCTAGTATAAATATGTTATACCCTCAGATCAAAGATTGATCTGAGGTTATACCTACCCATGAAACTTTGAAAGAAAGTGTGAAATTAAGTGATCAAACAATCAGGTGAATAGTTAATTGATAAGTTTAAACTATGCATGGTGATCCAATAAGAGAGAAACGGATAAATAAATTACTGAACTATTCCGGAATCTTGACAGTTTCATTTGATATCTAGGATTTGAATTTATTGATTCGTTGGCATTAGGTACGCTGAGAGAAATATTTCAATCGAATAACTGACATTTGAATATGAAAATACATATACGCATGCTACCCATAAGATCTTTCTGATCCCACGCCTTTTAAAAAGAGACGT
The DNA here is from genome assembly GCF_022581195.2 of Helicoverpa zea. Taxonomy (NCBI): domain Eukaryota; kingdom Metazoa; phylum Arthropoda; class Insecta; order Lepidoptera; family Noctuidae; genus Helicoverpa; species Helicoverpa zea. The sequence goes on from NC_061457.1 coordinate 6,856,508, forward strand.
GCCAAAATTGGATCACATTGGGACCTAATTTTGGTCATGACACATTAAGTTTTTCACAAATAAAATCATTGTTGAAGAATACGTATGGAAAATATCACACTAACTCATAACGTGATAATGTTTGCGGTAGAAAAGTTGGCACTTAAACACTTTCTCTAAATGTTAGACAGTCGTCAAGTCGTCATTTAGTTGGCGTGTTTGACTGCTGAGGCCGATTTAAAAATGCCGTTACATTGCTTGTAAAGTACCCGATATGTGAAGATAGCGATTTAATGGAATCAGTCATTTCATGTGTATTAAATACCGTTCCACTGGCCTCAATCATGTGCCAACGAACTTACCTACCTATATGTGAGTGACGGAAAGTAAGACAAATTATAAATTTCTCTTTTAATACCATGTAAGATTGATTTTTTGGTTCGTTATTTGCACACAATGTGCTTTTACGTGAAGTTAGCTCTCAAAATACACCGGTATAGAATGCACTCAGTATTTTTTTTAAAAGCCAATGTTGTAGGTCTATTTTCTATTTACTTTGTTTGAAAAAATATTTTTTTTTTTACTTTTACGTACCAATTTAATTTTTTTTTTATGCTAATCGACATTATATTGAAAATGGTGAGTAGTATTTTAATGGGCGAAATGTTGCGCTTAAAAAGATCTTTATACGACTCATTATGTAATAGAGGAAAGTAGGCAACATCCAAACATTTTGCCCATTCTTCTTTATTGACGGGAGCTCTTTCGCGTCGAAAGTGACTAAAAACTTTCCACGTTTATCAGGATTAGGATTGAAACAAAAAACGCGAAAAGTGGTTAATCACTTTAAACTTTAAAGGGAAAGCTCTAGAAAGTTCTTGATAAACTGAAGGCTTGAAATTAAATAATTAAAAAATGAATGCATTTGAATCGTGTGCTGTGTGCAATGATACATATGGTCCAAAATATGTATGCTACCTAGGTATTCCAAACAGCTGCATACCTAGTATAATAACACTACACGTACACAGCTTATTAATAGAATATGACGTCATACACGTGATATATTTAGGAAGCGGTAGATACTTACGTAGGTATATCTGTCTACTTCTATAATTATACCACCTCTTGCGACGTGCAGAAATAGCCCAAATCTCTCAACCTATCCGAGTAGGTAACACTAAGATTGTCTACATATCTAATACTCGATATTTACGATTGCTTCATCAAAAAATTAAAAGCACTTGGGGTATGCTTTTGAAATTGTAAAAATGTAATATTGAAATAAAAACGTATAATCTAATTATGTAACTGACCATCAGCATTCCTATTCAAAAGCAAACTAATATTGATGGTACCTACTGCTGCCTATGATCAATCACAATGGGTGTCTCTTAGATAAGTGTTCCATTATTACATCCGTCTATGATTGTTTCTAAAACGGTTAGATTTCCTGAATAATATTTTTACGTAATTTTTTCTCAAGCATGCTACTCATAGGTTAAAAATCAACAACAACTATACGATTGGCGCACATTGGGGCAGGCCTACACTCAAGAGTGCACGGCAATGGCTGATAATGATGATGAGGATGAACAACAACTAGTAGGTAATGTGTCCGTAAATTCATTGATTTGGAACGGTACGGGAGGTATCACCCACAACGAACTTGGGATATTTACAGATTGCTACGTTTTAAATAGATTTCTACTGAAATATTATTTTTATGCGTAAGTATCAATGTAACGAGTTTTGTAAAGTTTATTCGCAGTTTTCATTACCTCCATTCGCGATTTTAATATTGTTGTTCTCGTGATACTAAAACTATTTAAAATATTTGATACGTACGAATTATGGGCGTTCCGAAGCCGGGCAATATGTGTAGGTACCTTTCTCTTCTTTCTTTCCTTCTTCAGGGGTGACACTTGGTGAAACATACTTTTCTGAAATTTTTGTTTTATAGTTTGAAAATGTTGTTTTACCATGTTTTGGCCAAAATTTCCAAAGAGCACCAAGATACGTTTTGCAAACAACTTTGCCCATGGCCCACGTGTAACACACGTCAAAATGAATTTTAACAGCGAAAAGAAAATGTAATGCCTGCCGAACGTCTTTTGTTTTTCATCGAGTGTAGGCACCAGCGAGGCAAAGCTCGCCAGGTCTCACTTGCGACTAAAGTAGAATATTATGTGCTCACAGTTCTTAGCAGCGAAGCCTACATGCTTGAGCTCTTAGCTTGAGAGAAAAGTTTTATTCCAACCGCATCTTTTGTTTTTCTTCGGGTCGATTGCAAACGCTTGGTATACTAGTGAAACAAAGTCAACGATGGCCATACTGGTTCTGTTCTGTTTTGGGTCTCCTCCGGCCCGAATCTTAAACCACTTTGGGTTGGCAACAGCGTAGCAAGCTCCGTCTAACTTTCCACATGTTGGAAAATAGTACCTAACTAAGTAGTCGGTCAGAACTGAACGGTCTATTTTTCATTGTGTGTAGGTACCTTCCATTCTACCTATGTGTCAGTGTCCTATATTCTATAGGTACTATAATGTAATGAGCTTAGTATCTCAGCACAATACTATTTTCAGGTTCAAATACAACTCGCGCCTACTAACCTATTTGTGTTGGAGCTAGTTTGTTGACCTCGTTGACCAACGACCTGCTCGCGGTTAAATACAAAAGCCACGAAGCGATGTGTTGTGCAGTGTGCTATATCGTCTAACTTACAACTTGGCATCATTATGCGCGGTTGTACTGGGTAATACTACAGCGAGCATTGACCCTTTGTATCATTAATATGTCCGCGTGTGCTAGTTAGGCTTATTACATTTTGATAGGTTCTGATTAAACGAACTTGAAGTTAGGATTGGGAACAGTGGCAAAGAATAAAATGTATAAAAATAATGTTATGCCTATATTATAAATATTGTTAGTAAATTGCCCCATCAACAACTTCAACAAGCGTTTCCGGCTGTTTGGAGGGGCTTGCAAAACTGTTAAGTTCATCCGGCCGTCACCATGGGAATGAGGCCTCACAATGCTTTGTGCTGGAACTTATAAACTGGCTACTGAGGAATTGGCACCAGACCCATCGATTCATTATATTTATATAGACAATTTCGACTCGAATGTATTTAGAATCCAATTGCTCAAATAAACTCGTCATACAGACTGAGACTATAAATTACCTTCCTCTTTCATAATCTTGCTGCAATCCCATCCATTATTAGGAACTTTCACCAATCAGTGCTTAACGGGTTTATTTTATGCAAATCATTGTAGAAATCACGTATTTGGATATAATAGGCAGGTAATAAATATGAAGTCGCTTGCTGATATAACTTTTAATTAGATAAATAATTTGTAGCTTGCATGACGGCTCATAATGACGGGTGTGTCATAAAGAGTTGAATTTCTCGAGACAGTCGAGACGGTAAATCAAGAAACTTGATTCACATGGTAATAAATAACGTCAAGAGAGTTGAAGTAAAAGTTATCCTTATTTAATGTTGTGCGTAGAAATCCATCTAGTATTAACTCGGCACTCCTCCCCGCATGATGCGTAGCGAGTGAACAGCAACAGTTTGAAAAGTAAACCGCGTTATACCCAAGTTTATGGGGGAGTAAGTAGGTAGGGTAAATACGCCAAATGTCGGCCTCCCCCCAAACTTCGGCCGTCTGTACATTTTCAGCTTGCATTCATTCAAAAGGTAATTAAGTGTTAGTTTTGCTCCTTGAATTGCAACCTTGGTTTATACTCTATACGTACAAATCGTTACTATCCGATTCTGTCACTTACTCTTCTCATACTGAGCGTCAGTAGCGATTGCGCCGTTGAAACATCAAATTCGCACGTAAAGTAGCTTACTCGAAGTGAATACTCACATTTTGGGGATTGATATTAGAACGATAAAACATTTATTTATTTTTGTTTTAAGCTTGATTGTCACTAATGGGTTATTTTTACTATATTTTAAGATAGTTTTTTCAGCGTTTTGCGTATATTTTTCAAGGAAAAATAGGAGGCCGCCATTAGGACAACAGTTTTGACTTAAAACCGGAGTCTCGGCCGTGGCCGACTTAAAGCAAATGCAGTCTATTTTATAAATTCCTATTGTACTAATTCCGTTGGCTTAACAAGAGAATTTGCAAAGCTTATAGGCAAATAGATCTATTTTACGTTTAATAGCCAAATAACGGCCGGGGTGATATTAGTTGAATCTCGAGAAATAAGGTACAAGAAATAGGGGCCGACATTAGAATCGTAAATAATCGTAATGTCGACCAGCCTCGAACTCAAGCGCCACTATACAGGCTGATGAAAAAATACTTTTATATTTTTTCATTTTCTCAAAATGAAATAATTTATTTATTATAATTCATTATATCGTATAGGAGTTAAGTTTCAATGTAGGAGTTGACAGTATTGTAGGCACGTTTATGGTAGCTTTATAGTTTGATACTTGCTATCTATGAAACCGTTCTTATTAGCTTAAAAAATATAAATGGTTGGTCGTGAATACGACTTTTTTTGTTTAGGGGAAACAAAAAAAATATTTTACTATAAATTAAACAAATACAATTACAAATGTATACTTAGTATTATATTATAATTCTGCTAAAATAAATCATGTTAATAATATTTGTCACTGCCTTAATTTAAAACAGCCTATACCTGGCCGACATTTGGAAAAAACGCAACCGACCTTGGGCCGTGAATGGCCGACTTTAGGGTTTTTCTGTTCTCGACGCATCTAAGCCTTATTACTTTTTTCTTTTCGTAGAAATATCAATCTTATGCCTATAAACATGACATAGATTAATCAAACTATCCAAAACCGCATCAGAAACTATCTTTCGTTGGAAACTGACGGTGCTATAGCGAACCGCAATCAGAAAATCGCTAAGGGGGCCGACATTTGGCGTATTTACCCTACTATACTTCAGCCAAAAATAAAATAGACCCGAATGCAGTCCTAAAAGACAATAATAGCAGTAGGAGTCAAGACGGTAGCCTAGCAAATAGTAAATACTACGGCAATTCTTAAATAACATAGTCTGTCGTAAGAGTTAGCTGGCCGACTTTTGAAACAAGTTAGTAGTATGGGCATGGTATTACTGCAAGCGGGTGGCGCAGAAAATTTCTGCAACTCGTTGCGCTTACTTTATTAAATGTTTTGCCTAGGCGTTTATAAAGTTTCGCCATTGTATGATCATAAATTATTTGCTCATGCTAATGCCAATATTTTGTGAAGCCAACGGCTTTTAATAGGTACGTTCTATCATGTTCCTTCTTAAGCCCTTTATGTACCTAGCAGGGCCGCGGAAACTCTTTCAGACAATCCCGCAGGTGCCTCCAGGAATTGCATTTTAAAATGCGGATAAAAATGATTTACTATTATAAGGACCTAGGTACTTGACGCTCAGGAACCTAACTAATGGGGATCTAGAGCTGTGTCAGGAAAAAAAACTGACATGATAACTTACACAGGAGAAAGGGAGAAAACCAGCTCATGGAAATCCATGTGACAAGAAAAGAAAGAAAATTAGAATCTGAAGATGCCAGAGTGGAGCAAACCCCACGGCGGTGAGTGTATGTAGTAATATAGGAACTATCTTGTTTTTGGCCTTAAGATTAAAACAATGCTAAGATCTTCTTAAGAAAAGGTCGATTAACCGTAAGGTCTTCCAGTCCTAGCAGATTTAATATTCTTTGCCCAGTTCATATTTTTATTTTTAGACAAAACTTCATGGCACGTAAGAGAAAACTAGCTCCAAAAGTATTTCGCCCACATTCAACAACATGTGAGTGGGTAACTGGTTAATCATACCTAAATTCTGTTGGTTCATTTTTAGCTCTATTTTTTGGTCGCTTAAGTAGTTCTTTCGCTTTCTCATATGACTAAGGCGAATGCTTTAATGATTGAGATTCAACATCATCTTTCGCCCACCACTCCATTCATTTGTCGATTCATAAACGGTAAATGGGTAGGTAAGATACAATGGCTGATTTTTATTGAAGAAGTTGGATACCGTTGGTTCAGTTTAATTTATAAACAAGCGTTCCATTTTATTCTTCTTCTTCTCTATGAAGCGAACAATAGGAATTTAATCGATCTTGAATGCTTATGTTGAGTCACCCAATAAAAGTTGAATGAAATTTTCTGTCACACAGCCACATTATTAGCATGTAGGTAGTGACGTAATTGTGAGTCTTGCCGTATCAGCTGCAGTGACTGTACCGCAACCGGTCTCTTGAAGGCCGAGTGATGCTGAATACCACACTTATGCGATATGCAGTCTGTTTAAATAATTCACACTTTATTTGCATGAATCTTTAACTACTATTCTGATCGGAGGGATTAAAGTTTTTCCTATGGGTGTCTATATTAAGATTTTGGAACTCCATCATTTCACCTTTACTACTTACCTAATTCATAGAGTAAGTGAATCCTTACGTTGCACTACCTACATTTAAGATTGTATTTATTTTTGTTTCGTTTAAAAAAGCTTATTTCTGAGTGAAGAAAAATACAGAAAACCTGGACTTCGCAAATCTGAAATCGCCAATGCGCCTTGAACAGTGGTCATTAACGCTCATTTCTTTTATTTTTGAGATGAGATCTATGCCCTGAAGTAGGCAATGAAAGAATGTTTATGGTCATGAGGCAAACACAAATAATATCCGTTATTAATTAACTTTTGGCACACGATAATCATGGCACAATACAACTAAACTATTATATTTATCATGTGTTCTAAGATCTTCTGTACCTATGTCGTGGATAGTCATACATACGGGTAGGAACTGAATGAAGTAAATATAGGTTTGCAATTTCAGAAATTAGCTATTGAATTGTATATTATTTGCTTTGGTGTGCGTTGCCTGCCTTCAGCTAGTCTTGTCCTTCACGCGCACGTCAGCTGGTGCGCGCTACTAGCGCTATTATTGTGTCATGTATCCGCTGTTCGTTGCCATTCGTGAATCGTTCGTTAGTATTCGCGTCTTCGAATGTCAGTCGATGGAAAACGTGCGCTCGGATCGTTTGTACAAGTAGGTGCGGTTACGTTACCGCTACCTCTACCTACGCTTTGTCTTATCGTGCCCACACTGACACCACTGTGAATCTGTGTTTTATCGATTTCATGTGCGAAAATTTTCCATTTGTTTGGCATTTTGTGGAAAACAGATGATTTTATTATTGTGTTATTAGTTACTCATGCAGATTGAAAACAAGTGTCATTGGACAAGATCAGTCATCCATTTAGTGCAAGTGTGTTCGACATAAACCGTTTGTGATAGTGCCATACAATCGTTTGGGAACAAATCAAGGTTGCATAAGATTCAAGAAACCGGATAAGAGCTACAAACGTTGAGCTTCGCAGTTGGAGATCAATTCTGCTATCCGTGGTTGGCACCAACGTTAAGTCACCGGAAGAGCCAATGTTATTTTAAGGTTCGTGTCTATTACCTGCGAAAACAGAAACTTAAGATTCGGCCCCAATATAGCTGCAAAACCAAGGTGGCAAGATTAATCATTGTTATGACTATGAAATATGACACTGACATTAAACATTTAACCAAAGTATTTTGTATGCACAAAACATTCATGTATATTATTAACTGAGACTGTTAGGGTATGCAAGTATTTCAATTAAATATCGGTACTTTTGCTTGAAAATAAGCAGATGAATTTGCCTAGGTAACGCATAACGTAATAATCGAAACAATAACAGCAGTTCAAGTAGAAAGTGGCGCCCTCTTACCTGTTCTTCCAGCTTTGTCCTCGTGGTTATAGGAATATAATGCTTGTTTTATTATGATGTCGATAAGCCTAATAATTTTGTTAAAGTATGGCTCAGACATATATCATAGTGGTGCCTATTACACTTATATACCAAATGTAGTAGTTGAAATACATTTAACGACTTCGCTAAATGGACCTACTGGAAACTGAAATGTAATCAAAAATATACATTTATTTACATTAAAATGTCGTCATTCTGCTGTTTTTCTAAAATTTGTTGTCGCCACTGATTTAGGAGATCGAACGAACCTATATAGTAGTGAAATGAAATAGGAACCACGCGAATTTAAGGTCCATGTCGAATGGTCCATTAATTTAATTAACTGGCACAAGGTAATCTTTAAATAAATATGTATGTAAAAAAACTGTACGCGTTGGTTTTGTACCTATTTTGCAAACAGTCTAATCGGCATCATTACAACAACATGCGATATAGGAACATACCGGCAAGATATTTGTTAAAATCGCACCACAAGTTACGATAACGCCCTTTGTGGACGAGTTAATAAATAAGTATACTCGTATAACTTCTGAATCTTATGGCAAATTAATCTTTCGTCCTTAGTAGTCATATAGATAGGCATATACATGTTTACATATTCCAGGTGCTTGAAACGTTATGCATAGTAAGTTTTCATTATAACTCTTTATTGCAATATTTAGGATTCCAATTGTAATAGTCAGCTGCTCTGGTGTCTACTTCCGAAAGGTGTCGGATGTATTAGCTATGTGATTAATAATTTTTAACCTTTTTTATAAGCCGAAAATAGGTCTCAGTGGCGTGCACTTGGAGAGGCCTATGTCCAGCAGTGGACTGCGATAGGCTGATGATGATGATGATGAACCTTTTTTATAGATATTCCTTAAGAATTGTACATATTCCGATCTTGTTCTTCAGTTAATGCCAAATTATTATTTTTTCAACACGCTGGAGAATAAATTGCGAAAAAAAAATAATCTGTCTATGGAGTGCACTGTGAAATTGACGTTTACTTTGACAAATGAATGTCATGACAATTGACATTGTGGTGGAATGTTTTTTTGTGTTTTGAGGTACTTACAAAAAAAAGTCATATCAATTTTAAAATTTCTGCCCTATTGTGTTTTTTCTGGGTTCTAAATAAATTACTGTTTACGTATACGGTAAGTTAAATTGCGGTGTCATTTTTGTTATGATAAAATTGGAATCCCGAATAATAAATATGTACGACGCCGACGCAGCGCAGTCAGTCAAGTAATCAAATCGATTTGGATGCCTATCTATTTTTGGTTTTACGAATTACTTAACTTGTCAGTTGTGCTTTTTGTTAAAGTTTTCAAAATTTGGAACTATTAATGATTTAAAACAGTACACAGGATTTTAGACAATTTAAGGATAGCTTCAGTCTCCTTTATGTACAGCATTTTATAACCCACCTTATGTTTTTGCTTGAATCCAATGTTTTATAATTTCAAGTATTTTATTCAAAATGCTTTTATTCAATATTGAGTACATTGAGTATTGAGTACATACTTTTATTTTCTAGATACATCCAGACTAAATGTAAAGCCTTAAATATAACATTTTTGTTATATTTTTACACACTAAACCATTGTTATAAGTTTTTTTTGTATAAATGTAAATAACTAGAGTTGCTTTCTCAGGTAACAAGAAGTAATGCCAAAATCTAGTGCACTATTAGTTCCATGAAAACAACAAAAAAGACTTGAGGCCTACAGCCATTCGCAACGTTTTATCTATCTGTTTATTATAATAGAGATAGAATTTGACAGTAGCCCCATACAAGTAATGTCAAATTCCTGTCACTAGTTACTACAACCACAGATAGATAGAATATTGGGAACAGTTGTTAACAGGAAGATTTTTTTCGTTATTCTAGATCTTCACACATCCCTTGAGGGAGACCAGCGATGGTGGACTACTACAGGGTACTAGGCGTTACTCGATCTGCTTCAGAGGCAGAAATAAAAAAATCGTAAGTAATTTTATTTTGTATGATTATTAATGCCTGTACTGACAAACAAGAAAGTTATATCTTTTTAATATTGATGTAAGTTTTTTGATATTATCTACTGTACCACAAGATAATATGACATGGTTTCCAATTAATTTTTGTAAAGAATTGTGGAAATAAACCTATTATGGCTGTCAACATTTTTTACTCAGCACCTAGTCTTAGGGTCTATTCTATATATATTAGGGTGGTCCTTATTTTTCGACTCTTGAATTATCCCCGGGGCACTTTCTCATTTGATTATATACCTTTAAATATGAAATTAGCCTTTTTGTTTTTTTTTTGGTTAAGATTTAGAGGTCGCTACCAGCTGTCAAAATTTTTACAAAAAGGAAGGATATCTTAAATCATGGTTTCATAAATGTTTTATTTAAGTGTTTATAAAACATTTTACGTGCAAATGAACATCGCATAGATAGAATAAACAATCGCTTCTTGTCAAAATATTAAATTAATTACATTCAATGAAGAACAGAAGCAATATTTGCTTTTGTTGGTAAAAAGAAAAGAAAAAGTACCCTAATACTAACAAGTCAACTCTTATATCTTAAAAATAATTGATTCAAATGTGTACATTAATAACATCTTAGTTCATAGCAACAACAAAATTTGTAATATTTTTATTTCTTGTCTATAAAAATAAATGAATCTATATAACAAATACAGATTTTGTGTTTTTACTTTAAATTCAAACCTTGGTAGCGACCCCAAAATGTCTCTTAAAAAATGTTTAAAAAATAATGAAAGACTTTCTTATGGTATATATTCAAATTACGTGGTGCCCCGCAAAATAAAAGAAAAAAAATTTTTTTCGTAGGAATAAGGACCACCCTAATATATATTCTATTTGGTGAGTATTTAAATTGCAATTATAACATTTCCAATTCACTGTCTGATATCAAGCTGTCTCAGTTGATATAGTCATTTGCTATATTTTTAGGGGTATTGTATGTAGTTCCCACGAGACTTAAATACAACCACATGAAGTAGAAGTATTATATAAAAACTGCTATTCATGTGGAAAATAAATATTTTTATATAAAAGTAAACTGCTTACCTACACTTTTCTATACTGAACTATTTATAGTTTGTTGGTTATTCCCTTTCATTTATAGACTTAGCTGGTATTGTGTTAGACATCCAATATGATATGTACTTATGATGTAATGTTTACAATTCATACCCATGTTTATACTTTCTGAATGTTTGTAATAAAATGAGAATTAAGAATAGAGAAAAGGAGCCTTACTTTGACACAATACAAACAACGCAACTTGGCTAACTGAAACATTGAATAGGCGTTGCATTGTTATTGACACTCCTTTTAAGAAAACCCATTGCACTATTTATCCACAAAATACTTACTTGGCATCACAGCTAATTATTAATATCAAAAATTTAAAGGAATTGCCACCATATAAAAATTTCGCTTAATAATGTTAATTGAAATTTCAGTTACAGGAAACTAGCTCTGAAATGGCATCCTGACAAGAATCCAGATAATGCTGATGAAGCTAATAAACGATTCAAAGAAATATCAGAGGCTTATGAAGTTCTTTCAGATGGTAAGTTTTCATTCACTCTTTAAAAATACACTATAAATGGATTAATTACATTGTTTGTTTAGCTGGAGTATTCAATGTTGCTAAAATGTATGTATATGGCTAGTCAGATATTTTTCATTTAAAATTCACTTAGATGCTTTTAGAATTGATTAACCTGTATTTCATACCTTGACTTAAGTTATCAGATAAAAAATGTGAATACAACAGCTATCTACTATTTAGAAAACATTGTTAGTGTTTTCATGTATACCACTGTAATGCTGACAAAGCATTTTATTACTTAATATAAAGTATTTACTGTAAATACCACTTTGTAAAAGCTGCTACTACTACTAAATTTAGTGGCTGCTTGGTAAACAAGTGTAAAATTATTTTTATTGTTGGGTAGCAAACAAGCGGAAATTATATGATGCACGGGGTTCCAGTCATCACGCGCACAGATATCAAAGCAAGAATGGAGTCAATGGGCATCGGCACTTTAACTTCAGAGGGTTTTTTGGAGACACGCCATTCCACCGCTTTTTTGGTAGCTGTCTATTTAATGCAGGATTGGCTTCAAAGTTGTGAATAATATCATTTGCATCTTAAAATATGTGTTGAATGATTATGCAGATCCAGTACTTCTCTACTTTCAGTCACACTGAAAGGACTTGTACTTTGGGTTACATTCTGTTATGATAATATTCAGAACAACATAAAAAAACGTTGTAACCCTTAATTTATTTTGTTTTGGGCCACTTACCTACAGTACTAACATTGAGTTTCGTGTGAGTTAATCTTCTAATAATTAAGCTTAACATTTTTCCAGTACTTTAACTGAGTAAGTTTTATTTGGTGTTTTGGTTTTATAATTTTATTAATTCGCTTATTATTGGTACAAAGTTACAAGTAGGTGATAATACCTACAATTAACTTCAAAGTTGCAATCAGTTTCTTATTATTCCTCAGTGAATAGTAAGACAACAAGCTTCTACCCAGTTTACCTTGTTTATTATTACACTGTCGTCATAACAATTGAAGTTAGGTAAAATTGCTTAAATCTCTACACTTCTACAGAATTGTGACTAGAATGCAGTAGGACTGACCCCTTTTATTGGGTTTCAATTGAAAGGAACATTGTTTAATTCATGTAGGTACTTATTAATGTGGAAGTTTTTATGTAAAGCATTCAATAGGTCATATACAAACATTATCCTCCTACGCACAAAGTGATTCACCTTCTGGGTGATGAATAAAATTGGTACATTATGTATATATATATTTGGCGAGTCATTGTAACGGCACCGTGAAACACGGAAGTCGGCTAAGGCTAATTACTACATTGATGCGACATTGTGAAATAAATAGAATTGAGATGGTGGTCAACGGCTTTACCGAAATGTTAAGGAAATTTTATGAAGTACTGACGATATTATTAGTTTCGGACAATCATTCAATGAAAAATGCGCTAAAAATAAAGTACATATCACCTACTGAAAACACGAATGTTTTCTAAAAACAGAATCTTCAAAAGCATTTTCATGTTTACAATATTTGTATCTATTAGTATTTATTCATTTGTCTTGAGTATTCAATGACACTTAAATAAACAATTCTATAATCTCATTGTCATCTAAAAACAGCACAGACTGCAACTCTGTATTGGGACGATAAAGACATGAAATATTATATACTAACGCAATTTCTCAGATGTTATATTATAAGCACATCGAAAATTTGTTGATGCTAAACTGATAGTATAATTTACACTCATCGCCTTTTCATTTTCGTTTGTCTACAATAAAGTTACTTTTGCTTCACACCAAATACAACCTTGACTTGATTTCTTTTATATTTTAGTGTTGCGTGTGTTGATTTTAGTTTTATTTGCGCGTGGATATTTATATTATGCTTTGCTTTTTAACTACTTAATAATTATTGCATACTAATTCCCACGACCTAAAAGGCATTTTCTACATACCTCTGCGTTCACCCACGTCGCTATTTTTGCAAGTAGATGCTTTCTGGGAATTCGAAATAGCATTTATCGTACAGGTACTTAAGTAAACATGTATCATATTGTATGGTACATATACATAGGTGTAGGTTTAGAGTACGAAGGTATTTAACTTTCATAAATGCATAACTTTAACGTTTAACATAATTACAATTTTCGCATTAGAGTTTGTCAACCACATTCCAGGAACTGGTTATCAACCTGTCACTCTGGTTTTTACTTATACCTAAGTTACATCATTTATTTTCCATACGTAGGTATATATTTGTAGGAATTATTAAAAAACCAAAACAGGTACCTAATGTAATAAATGAACATGTAACAACCATTAGGTCAGTTCCCTAGTTCAGCTCCAAGGTTCACCTAAATTTCAGACTTGTAAGTCAGGACTTCAGGAGTGAATAAATAACTGGTCAGATGAGAACGAATGTAACATTTAAAACGTGACCTATGTCATTCGGCAATACCCTTCCGGTCACGTACATAAAACTTGAAACCGACTTGTATTATTCTACGAAAAGGTATTGCGATAAAGCCTCGTTTTCGCACTCGGCTAGGCGGCACATGTCACACGTGCGCTGAGATGGACGATAGCGTCGTCTGTAACTATCTGCTGTAACTCTGTACACCTTTGAAACGTATTCAGATTGCTAGTTAAGCCCCTTCAGAAGTTCCGTAAACTGATGACATCACTTACTTCGACGATGCGTGTTCGAGACCTCTTTATATTAACTACGTTTATGTGCGATTATTGAACTTAACGCATGACGTGTTAAGCGTAAAACCCTGTAGCTTTTCTTGTAATAGTGATACTGAGAAACCTTATTTTGTATGTTGTTATTTGCAGAAAGGAAGCGGCGAGTGTATGATCAGTACGGCAAAGAAGGATTGAACAACGGCAGAGGCAGACGTTCCGCTCCCGACGACGATTACGACTTCGGCTACCCTAGTTTCCCGTTCACATTCCGTGACCCCGAAGAGGTTTTCAGAGAATTCTTCGGCGGGTCTCCGCTCGGCGATTTATTTGCTGGTAAATTATTCTTGTCTAATAAACTTAAAATATTACCTACATGCACACGTTCGAAAAAAAATAACAATAACATCCGTATTGAAAACCTCTATTTGGGAAGTCGGTTAAAAATGGGTAGGTACGTTTAGGTAAAACATCGCTAATGAGCGAGTTTTAAAGAAGAAACTTATTTAAATGTTTGTTGGCATTGAGTAGTAATCCAAAATTACTGAACCGTTTTGGGAAAGCTTATTTCCGGGTAACAGGTTTTATGGTATATGTGATCCGGGTACAGGAAGAAGTTCCCACTGTCAATACCTTAACAACGACTCGATGTTGATGATGTTCTCATGATTGTTGTAGTCAGCCCGATTGTTGTAGTGTATTTCTATTATTTATTTATTAATTGTATTATTATCTTTTGTTTCAGAAATCAATGGTCATGGAAATCATCATAGGCACGGCCGTAGAAGCCACCCGAGCACTTCCCTCACGTCATCCCTGTTCAGTCCATTTGGGTTCGGCATGCATGGACTCGACGACATATTCGCCCACGCCGCGTCCAATGGGAACACTTTCACTTCATTCTCGACATTCAATAGTTCACTGGCGGGCCCCGGCAGTGCCAACATGAGAAGTACTACCACCACCACGCGCATCGTCAACGGAAAGAAGATTACTACTAAGAAGTGAGTATTACTACTTCAAATTTAATATTTTAATGTTAATCTATACTCCTTTTGAATAGGCACTTAACTAAAGATGAACTAATTAGATAGGACTTTTTACACGAATACATATTAAACAAATTAACTGATACTTAAAATAATGTTTCAATTAATTAAGTAATGGTTATTTATTGTATTTAGGTTAAATTGTTTACCTTCAGCTAGATGCCCACTCAAATTGAGTATAGGTCAAATTAAGTATGGTTTGGATAATAATTGCACAATAAACAAAGGTCCGTATTTGGTATTGGTCACATAATGTCGGGCGTCGCAAGTCTCTGGGGAACGATGCAGTAACCCTCAGGAGCCCAAATGTAATTGTTGTGTATCGATCCTAACTAATGTAATGTTATATTATAACAAGTATAAAAGCTACTGAATCGATTTGAAAACTTCTTTCACTACAACGAAGCTCGACTATCCCCGGGTAACATAAGTTATATTTGGTCCGGGTAGGGGAAGAAGTCCCCCTGGGACGAGGGAAAAAGGTTTATAAATATTGCAGCATAATATTAATGAAGAAAATTGCGCAACCTGGAAGTAGGTCAGTTAGCCAGTAGCCTGCAATACCTGATTGTTTTAAATTACATGTTTCGCTTAGTTAATTGGAAAATTTCTAGGTATACTTGACTGAATACGGTCATTTACTTATTTCAGGGTGACGGAGAACGGTCGCGAGACAGTAATGTCGTACGAGAATGGGGTCCTGAAATCAAAGACTGTCAATGGCGTACCTCAATCATTAACATATAGTTAAACTATAATATAATAGCTTATAACCAAACTTGATCCAAATCTACTCAACATGTTTGCGATTTATGAGTTCCAACTTATAATTTATAATTTTGCTTTATTTAAACATGTTGTTCCAGTCACTGTAAATTTTAGTGGTGGAAAGTCTAAACTAAAATAATGCCTATCTAATTTTAGTTGTAATAGATTACTATAATTTTGCTTCTTTACCTACTTATGTTAACTTTAAATAATTATAATTTGAGTGAGATTTTAGAGTATTGCTCAATGTATAAATCTCGCTCTAGGAGTTGTAGGTTCCGTTTGTCGTCGCACGTGCACTGCCGATGATCTCTGATTCAATAACAAGCTTGTATGTTACTGTTTCTGGAAATGACACCACAAACTTATTAGACTTTGTGTACAGCGACGATAATTTTATTTGCTGCCAAGGTAAGTTTTATTTTATAGCAACTAGGGTATAGAAATATAATCACAGTTACTTTTAATTTCGACTTTTGTAAACATTTACGACATACGATATAAACAAAAATTCAAAACATAATGTTAAATGAAACTTTATTTAAATTGATGGCATTTTAATTTTTTAGTTATTATGTTATAAGAATTTCATGTTGATAGACAAGCTTTAATCGACTGGAAAAATATCGTCAGATGTTTCAACATCAATTGCGTAACTTTATTAAGTGGTACTTATAATAATATTTCTGTGTAGCGAACTCTTCTATACTTATGACATAGACACCCTACCTTAGTCATCTCAATTCCTTGTAAACATAGTCATGTGTGTCAAATATTTTTAAATGAACTGTTTTCTTCAACAAACAAGACTTAAAATTGTTCAAGATTTTTAATAAGAAGTGAACAATAGTATTTGCTCTTTTTGCAAAATGATTGATACAAAGTGAAACGCTCAATC
The DNA here is from genome assembly GCF_022581195.2 of Helicoverpa zea. Classification (NCBI taxonomy): domain Eukaryota; kingdom Metazoa; phylum Arthropoda; class Insecta; order Lepidoptera; family Noctuidae; genus Helicoverpa; species Helicoverpa zea. The sequence continues at coordinate 6,873,277 of NC_061457.1, forward strand.
TTTCGGTACCAAATTTTTACTTCTTCACTGACATAATTACAATTATGGTATCAAGGCTTCGTTGATTACAATAAAAAGTTACACTTTATCCTGAACAATTCAGATAAGTAGAAACCTTTTGTAGACATGTTAAATCCACAACTATTGTGACACAAAATCATAATTTGTGTTTTACTTATGTTTGTATAACATTTTATTATAATGTGTTTGCCAAAAAATAGCTTTGTAAGTTAGATTTTGCCAAGATTTTGTTCAAATTTTGTATTGGGTATTTGATGAAGTCATTAAACATAAAATTACCGATACTGTGTTATAGTAGTAGTAAAACATTGTTTCACGTGGAAATACTACATCATAATGTACTTAATATTTCTGTTGCAAAGAATTTGATTTAAAATTGCAGTTTCATAATATTCTAATAATATAGTGCAACCGTTGCCGCTTTACATTAGTAAATAGTGCCATTACTAAACCAGAGAAAGCAAGCCTAGCACACATTAAATGTAAATAATAATGTTTAACTGCAAGATCTCGTTCTTAAATTGTCAGCAACTATTAAGCACTGCAGGAGGAATTAATAAATAAAAATAATTTGTACATTTGTTGTTTTAATGTATAGTATAGAGAACACAAAACTGACGGACCTAATTAGAAATTGTGGTATAATAAACCGCGCATAATAGATCGCTTTTTCACACATGGTTTTTTCTGCGGTATTGTACTTATCGGTTAACTCTCCGTGTGTAGACACCGCTGTCTATGTTTTATTGTTTGGCAGTTTATGCGAGCGTCGTCATGGTGCAGGATGTTTTAACGTTTTCGTGTGAGATCACATGCTCATTTTGTTTTACAAGTAAAATTAACATAAATATTATGGGATAAGACTAACGAAGATTACCTATACAAATACGAGAAAAAAATATTTAAGTGGTGCATCCAAGGGACAGACATCGTCCATCTAAACATATATAAAGCCAATTTTGAAGGTGTTTTTAAAAAAACTCATCCAAATCGGTTCACCCGTTTAAGAGCTACGGTGTTACAAACACACACACACAGTGGTCTAACACCCGTCTTTTCCCATTGGCGTTAAAATGTTATCAGAAATAAAATCTGGTAGATCAATGCTATCAGCAATTATATCGTAATTTACTGTTATTATGAGCTATTAAAGTTGTCACAGTCATGGCATAGGTAATACAATAGATTTTTGTTGGTCACGTAACATTTTGTTGTGATTTGTCATTCGGGTTCTACCTGTATCGGGTAGATAAAGCTAACCCACTTCAAATTAAAACAATATGTAAAACATTGGTGAAGAATTAGTAATCATGGCTTTAGTGTATAGTTGCTGTTTTTGGTTTTCGTTGCGTTTAGGTGGAATTTTAATTGGCATATTTTCTTTGGTAGGTGTGCTACTTTCATTACCTAAATACCTACTTACTGAAAATGTAATCAATTTCGCAATTAAAAGCTTAACAAAGAAATTTAGTTTCAGGGGCTTCTGGTATTAGTGTTTTGTTGCTTAGGATACGGTCATTCAGAATCTATAAAGGACGAGATTGCCAACTGGATTACTGATTACAATCTAATTTACGCGAAGACTTATCTTGAGAACATACAAGCAGGTAGGTGCCTACATGTAATTTAATCTAAATGTAATTTCTTCTTCTTAATCGGACACTCTTGGCAGAGTGGTCGTGATCATGGATTGTCTCTGGCGGCTGCCCTTGCGATTTCTCTCCACTTCTCCCTGCTGGTGGCGTTCCGTGCGCACTCCACAATTGAGCTTGATGTTACAGATTTTATGAGGTCTGTCCATCTGGTTGGCGATCGTCCACGAGAACGCTGTCCTTCTATTCTCCCTTGCACAACTAATCGTTCCATTGAGTCTTCATTGCGGATGATATGGCCAAACATTTTAAGTGTTCTTAGTTGCACAATCGAAGAAAGTCTTTGTTTGATGTGAAGCTCTTTTAATATGGATACATTAGTGCGGTGTTCAGTCCAGCTTATTCTCAGTAGCCGCCTCCAGCACCACATCTCCAACGCATCTATTCTGCTGCGATCTTTTTGACGAATAGTCCACGTTTCAGCTCCATATAGAAAGATAGGAAAGACTAAGCACCGCATCAGTCGGACCTTGGTATTTTTAGTTATGCGCCTGTCTCTCCAGATCTTCTTGAGCTTTTCCACAGCTGAACGCGTCACAGCACATCGCCTTCGTATCTCTTCCTCACAACTTCCGGTGTTGTTGATGGTAGAGCCTAAGTAAATGTAGCTCTGGACAACTGCACAGTTACCAATGTTATGGATCTCCGGTCTATTATTGGTCTTGCGATCCACAATCATCATTTTGGTTTTCTCGCGGTTTATAGCCAAGCCATACTCAAGACTGGTACACTCTAGAAGTTGGAGAAGGTTTTCTATATCAGGTAGTGAGGGAGCGAGAAGAGTAGTGTCGTCAGCGTACCTGAGATTTGAAATCATGCGACCCCCCAAAGATATCCCTTTATCCCACTGATCCAGCACTTTGCGCATGATATATTCTGTGTATATGTATATTGAACAACAACGGGGAGAGAATGCATCCCTGCCGAACACCCGCCTGCGTCTTGAAATTGGCTGAGTCAACCCCATCTACCTGGACTGCTGCTGTGCCGTCTTCGTACAATCGTCTGATGAGATACACTAGATGTTGCGGTACACCCATTTCTAGGAGTATATTCCAGAGTTTACTCCACTTGACTGTATCAAATGCTTTGCGAAAGTCGACAAAGCAAAGAAACAGGGGTTTATTAAACTCTCTACTCTTTTCAATTATCTGTCTCAAGATGAGAATTTGCTCGCGTGTACCTCTTCCTTTCACGAAACCAGCTTGTTCCTGAGCAATTTCTCTGTTCAGGAATGCCTGCAGCCTTGTGTTCAGGATATGTAGCAGTATCTTGCTTCCGTGAGATATTAGGGAGATCAAGCGGTAGTTGTTACACTTTTTCGTCGATCCTTTCTTGTGGAGTGGTATGAAGACTGACTTTGACCAATCTCTTGGCCATTCTCCAGTGTCCCAAATTTTTGTGCAGATGATATGCATGATATCCACACCGATATCGCCCATGTCCCTGATTACTTCAATGGGTATTTCATCAACGCCGACTGCCTTACCGCGCTTCAGATGTTTAATGGCGGCGGCTACCTCTTCTCTCAATATGCAGGGTTCCCGTTGTGATGGATAACTGATTGTAATTGTAATTTAATCAATACTTTAATTAAGTCCTACTGAACAATATCACTAGTTCTGCTTATATTTTTGCAGATCCAGAAAAGTATATTTCATTGGGCATAAGTTTTACAAGCATTTATATGATAGTGTGCGTCATATTTATTTATGGAGCTTACACGGTGGGTAACTTAAGTTTGTGACATCTTGGTTGGTATATAGCATTTGGGTGCTTTGTCTATATTATTATTATTATATAGGTACTTCTCCATTAAAAGAATTCTTATCCAATAATAATTAAACTTTCAAATAGTAGGTACCCAGCTAATTTACTAACTCTATGACTTGTTTAACATGCTCGTGGATGGAGCTCGATCCACAACAGTTGCAGTCATAGTTTTAAGGTGTCTCAACGGTCGGAACACCACGGAAAGGGGTTCGCTGTAGAGTGAACCTTCCTACCTATGCGAGCTCACAAGCTCGAGAAACGCGCACGTGCATAGCGGGGGAACCACTAGCACTTCTTTTATAATTAATTTTGTTTTGGTTTCATTGCAGTGTAATAACATTTTAATGGTCACTTACATATTGCTGGAACTGTTGCGGCTTATTTTGATTTCCATTTTAGTAGCAACCTTTTTACTTTTGATCAAGCAAAACACTATGGACATTGGATTACTGATAGGAGCAAGTGTCGGTGGTGGATTTCTGCTTCGTAAGTCCTAACACACCTGTTTATAATGCGATAACGGATATAAGCACAAACTATAAAAGTACAGTGGACTAGATGTGTGCACCGATGCCAAAAACGCTGGCTCGGCGGCGTCAAAATAGCATTGGCGTACCAAGTTACCGGAAAAAGCTGATATGCAGGAAGATAATAAAGCTTATGTTCTTTCAGTGGGAATGTTTTACATCTGGGTATGTGCTGCCAATCTGCCTATTGTCATAAACGAAATGGAACGCGACGAACAGGCTGCTATCATCAGCAAGCTCGAACAACTGCTGGAAGTTAATCAAAGAAACGTCCCACTGGATACCATCCCCTTTTCGGCGCAATCAGAAGATAATATAGTCAACAGGAACGTTTTCATAGTCCCACGAAATAGAGGTGTAAACGGCATCAAGAGAGTTACCAATCACTCTACGTTAATTAATAAACCTTACGTGCAATAGTTTTAATTAAATTCTGTAAGCTACACGAATGTTTTTTTGTTGCCTACATTATCCCCGGGTCACATAGGCTCTATTTTATCCGGGTACGTAGTTCCCCCGGGACGTGGGGCCAGTGACTACAATAACGTGTCTTGATCACATATCTATGGTTACATTTTGAAATCTCGGTTCTCAATTTATATTCGTTTACGCTTGTTGTCATCTTGTTGTTCTTATCGATAGGGTTCATAGGGCAAATAAATTGTGGTCTATCAAACATACTTACGTATAGATAGTTACTTAGTAGGTAGATACTCATGTAAACACGAAAGCATCGTGTCGTAACGTATACTATTCCTAAAAAAGATAAGTCAAAATGTTAAGATTAAAACTAAATAAGGATAAAACCTGCGAAAACGTTTATTTTGGTTCAAAAATCATAGATATTTTCGAAAGGATATTACACATAAATTTCGATTTGGTAATTGAGCGCACTGCCACGTTCACTTTTAAGACGAATGTTGACAAAACTGAAGCCCACACCGCCGGCTGTGACTGTAGCGCTTCCTGCTGAGTGATCTATGTCCCTGGCTATGATACCCTGAAAGATTAAACAATAAACATCGTTAAGGTACTTCACATATATCAGTAAGTATAGATTTGATCTAGGTATGCCGAAAGAATTAAGTAATAGGTAAGTTTATAAACAGATAACCCGTCCCTGGCCTGTGACTAGATAAGTACCTTTTTTGTCAATTCGTGTAATTATATCGGTTTCCAGTTTTTTCTTTTTATTAGTATCTAAAAATCCACCCCCAAGATCCAGATAAACGTTTTATGAAATGATTGAAACGTCCGTTTAAAATCCCCATTATCCCCTACACATGTATAAGCTGATATAAGCCATATGTATGATACTATAGATACGATGTCTATCCCCCTATCCAAAATTATATATATCCTTTGGTATAATTAACTACCTGAAGCTACCAGTAGGCAATTAGTTCAACTTATTTTTGAGTAACTTCTCTGTTACTTATCATTTACTAATTGTACAGCGAATGCGGGTATTATCTCGGAAAATTACCTATTCCTTGTTAATTAGCTCACTTGGCGAAATTAAATAATCGCCCTTATTTATTTTGTGACTGGGATTATAGTCCATGTCTGTCTGAACGAATAGTACATGTTAATTAATGATAAATAATGTTAACTGTTATTGCTCCCTAATATACAGATAACTGATATAGCTACAAATACTGTGAAGAAAAAAAACTGTATGCTTACCTTAATTATTTGTTGACCAGGGTCTGAGTAGAACACTTCCTTAACTCTCTTTTTGAAAGGAAAGCCCATGTAGTCTGCCTTCTGTTGCCATACTAAGCGAGTATTGTAGCTGGTGCCAATGATTAGATCGTTGGCTAAGCATGAAGATATTGCTATCAACACGAAAACACTTAATACAAGAACGCACTTCATTTTTGCAGTCGCGTTAACTGAACGTTGTCTGAGTGCGATGTAAACCTTCAACTCTTTATAACGCTAGTAAAAGTTAGTTTAAATATGTCAAATGTTTTGAGTAAGTATTGTGATAATGATATATAAGAAACGTCAAAGAGCAAAGATAAGCTAAGAGAGTGAATAATTAAACGATATTATTCTACCAATTATTATAATAATTCATTTCTAAGAAAAAAAGAGTATAGGCGTATTTTTTCCACACTGTGCTGCGTGACAAATCGTTTTGAATAACAATAAATAGAACGCAGAAAGTCTGACAATCAGTCTTCCCGAGGGGTACCGGATTGCCCTGGTAACTGGATTAGTGGTCAGATAGGCAGTCACCATGCAAAACACTGGTGCATCCGGTTAGACTGGAAGCCAACATAGTTTTGGAAAAGGTTAGGCGGATGATGATCCTAAAATGATACGACAAATTTATATATTAGACATTTATTCCGGATAAACTCTGTTAAACATTTAAAGAAAAGCCTGTAACAACCAATTTAAACAACAGCTTGATTAAATTAATATTTCATTATGTAGACCGATAAAGCAATATCAACAGATGTTGATGTAAGTACATATTTTAACGCACCATAACCAGTAAATAGAAACATGATCATGTAAACTATATACGGAGAAAGTAGGTAATACCTTCATAACAATTTGCTACCACCTTGAAACTTCAAAGGTTTTTTCCAATAACCACGAACCATTCAACTAAGTATACGTAACAACTTACACCGAACTGACTTGCATTGCCGCAAAGCGTGGAGTAGTCTCCATATCCAAAGAGTCTGAAGTGACTTGCGAACGTGTGTCAGAGTTCTCAGTGCTGTTTTGTATGGACGTTAAGGACATCTTTTCATCTTTCATACTACCATTTGCTTCAACGGAATTTTCGGTAACGTTTGATTTCTGTTGCGCATCCACCATATCACCTCCGCCGCCACTCAATGAATTCCAAATGCCTTTGGACGACTCCTTGAGGGTAACTTTCTTCTCGCTTGTGGTAGCACCCTTGTCTTTCCCATCTTTAGTCTTTTTGCCAAGAACTGGGAATGAGCTCAACTTGGGCTTGGAACTTCGGATCGCACCGCCGCGCTGAATGGGAGCGGCTTCCGCTTCGCACTCTTCAGTGATCGAAGTGAGCATGTCTGCCGAATCCGTGGGCACCACTTGCCCAGCTTGGATAGGAATGTCATCTGCAAATAAATTCAAAAAATATTAAATGAAGTCAGATTATTTTAGTGAGTGTTTTGTGAGTTTGCTTGAGGCATTTCACATCTAATACGTCATGATGAATCCATTGGGAGTGTGTATTCAGATTTCAGACTACTCCTACATTGCAGTTTTCATGACGACCTGCCAACTAATAAAGCTATAGACGTTTACAAGGCAAGTGACTACACTATATTTACAACACTGCGGATCTACACCTAATTAATTCCTTAATATTATTATGTCAGCGTGAAGAATGTAAATCGCAAAAATATAGTAAATAATGTAAGCTAAGCGCAGAAATATAGGTACACGAACTGTTTCTGTCTCGGTCTCATTAATGAAATCAGCTTCCGTTCTATAAAATTACATAAAAGTGCGACTAGGTCATGGAGAATTCAATGACTAGCGGAGATGCCATAACGGAAAATCTCCTAAGTAAGCACGCCAAAATGCGGGTGTACGGACGAGGAACGTTGTCTTCGCCTTAATATGCCTTCTTTGGACCCGATAATTTTTACTAATACCAAAAATCGTTGCACAAAAAATTTAAAACAAAAAAACGCCTTCTTAGTTCACTCGTAACTGATTATCTTGGTCATGCCCACCGTACGTGTTTGACCTAGAAGAAGGCGCCTGCCCTACCTTCATTATGACATCTCCGCTCATGTTTCCTTACTCCGTGGACTAGGTTTATTCGACATGGACTACAATTACTAAGTGATGAAGCGGACTAGTCAATAATGACTCGGATTGAGTACCTACTGAGAAGTGCTTATGAGTTGTAATCCTACTGTTCGACGGTACGTATTTGTGCTCTTCATAATATAAGTAATTTTGTAAAGTGCATAGGAGTGAAAAAATATGTAAGGTTTTTTCTATGAAACCTTGTGAGATTTATGTCGTAGCGTAGCCATATCGTATATTTGGCCTCTTCATGAAATGCACGATTATTTCATTGAAATCATCGCAACTTAATTTGACCGGATGATTAAATCGTTTACTTTTCACGATTTTGTCATCCACATTTGAAAATGTAGAGACCAAAATATGTTAAAAATTTTGAGAAGACTGCCGGTACTAAAATGAAGTCGACGGACCCCGTTGTCATTAAAATGTATTTACGAACTGCATTTATATGCTTGAAAAGGGACAAGGGCAGAAGGATGATGATGATGATGAATTATATCCTTGAAAAGAAATGCTTTAGCACCTAAGTATCCTTTTGAAAGCCGATATTGATGCGTGTTTAATACCGTGATATTACGTAGAATTATCAACGTTACTGCACATACAATCAAAGTTTTTAGTCCACAAGCTACAATCCAAAGTACGAGGCGAGGAGCATGCATTTGGCAGCAGACAATTACGTTCATCTGTACGTAAACCAAAAACATTGAAATACAGTAAGTATTATTTCAACTAGTATCGTATCGTTAGGAGCGCTAAAACAAAGTCTACGTCTACTAGAGAGGGTACAACGTGTAGAGTACTGCTATCAGACTTTTTTCAACTTCAGGGTTCCATAGTCAAAGTTACTTAAAACATGATATACAAATTTAAATAAAGCAAAATGATAGCATAGATACCAGTCATTAGGAGTTTCTGCAGACCTCAAAGCAAAGCTAAAGATAAAGCTGAAAAGGAATTATCAACTATTATTGCAAAACTGTCAATGCCAGAAAAGGCGTTTAACAGCTGCCTATGGAACCCTGTCCTGTGAACTATATACATAGCAACAGATTAATAATTGAATAAATGACTAACATTCAATTCTCACCTGGTAACTTCTTCGTACGGAATGATGCATTAGTGATCATGGATTTAGACATAGTGACAGTTGTAGTAGCCGGAGACAAAGCTACACTGATACCCATTGGACCATCGCATGGTTGACCTGAAAAATAAAACGTGAATTGGTAGGTAAAATGAATTAACAACAACTCTCTAATTTCAAGAAAGCATATTGGAAATGTTCATAGATATTATGTACGTAATTTTTACCTGAGGGATTATTTTTCAAGGAATTTATCACAGCGCTGGAAACCAACATGACATCAGGATACAGTTCGTATTGGGCTCTTTGGTCTATATCTTGCACAGCTTGATGTGCCAAAGTGTAGAACTCATTAAACATAGCAAAATAAGCCCCTTCAATCATTTCCAATAAGAAATTAGGTGACACTGGTATCCTAGAAATTTTTCTTACTGGTCCACTTGATTTTTGATAAAATCCTTGGCTAACTATCCTGTAATGAAGGTAAATAAATTTTAAAGCCATTATCTCAGCACGAGACATATGTAAATGTGACATTTACTTAAATATTTTTTAGAAGCTACATAATGAATCACACCAGAGATCCTTGATTAGATATTGTCATTTAAAAAATCCTTACCTAGATGCAGCTATGCAGAAATGTCGTAATGCAAGCTTTGGCAATAAGCTCAGTTGTCGATTGTAAATGAAGAGCAATGCTGACATCACTTTTAGCCGATTTTGTGCATTTAGCACCTCAACTTGTGGTAACGGGCCCCAGTTCACAAGCTTTGTGTTGCATTCTTCCCATCTCCTCAATGCACTTTCAGTTAGAAACTGGGATCCCAATGACAGTGGCTGAGAATCATAATACATTACAGTTTACAAGATGTACTTAAAGAATGAAGAATGCAATCATAAATAATTTACACAACATAAAAATTTCTACCTCATGATAAATGGATGCTTGAGCCAATGATGGGAGCCTAAATGACACCACTTTGGGCTTACCCTCTTCATCTACAACTTCAAAGTTGTACAAGCCTGTAAAATTAAATTGATAAAAAATTATATTTATTATTATCTGCTTAATTGAATAATAGCAAGTAACCCCTTTAATGGATTAAATGGCATAATTGATGTGACCGAGTAATTGGTCACCTCAATTACTGAGTATCAATGGTTTAATGTCTTACCAATCAATAATGTTTCTATGCAACGGCAAGTCTTTTTATTCCCTTGAGCTACGGAGCTCAGGTAGTTATAGATAAGAGTAGGTACAAACTGTAATGTAAACCTTTGTAATTCAACCTCTTTTGACCGATAGAAGCTAAATAGCTGTATGCAAACATTTTCCAATATCTGAAATTAAGTGAATAAATTGTTAGTCTTCAACACAGGTTTTCAACAGATTTCAATATATGTATGGTCAAGAATTTACCTGCTCATATTGTGATTCACTCTCCAATTTATTACTTGGTTCACTTTCATCTTCAGTATAGAACAGGTTAAAGATTGCCGTGGCTATTTCATGATTGTGTTCATGTTCAGCTGCAAAGCTTTTTATTTCATTCTCTTGTAGTGAAGCATACTCGTTGATCCACTCAGATATCAGTTGCTTCCATTCTGCCATTATGGAAAATGCACCTGTAAGATGGGGAGAAAATAGAATTATAATTTTTAGCTTCATGCAATAACAGAGTACCAATTTTATACGATATTTACCACTATAACCATTCAATGGGTTAACAAAATAGGATAACTTCATCTAGACTGACTTTATATGAATATCTTAAGGGCAGTTAAGGGTGACTAATGATTGCTATTCTTGCAAAGAAAAAACAAAACCCTATGAGATATTTCGCAAGGTATTTTTTTATGGTTCATAATATTGACGTAAATGAAATCATATAGGTACTTATGTATAGAAGAGGCAGATAGATACTTATTTCATTTTAAATTGTTTGTTTTCCTTATCTACTAATAACTTGTTTAAATGATTATATTTACCTATTACTTTCCTTTTTTCAAAAATACTGTGTACTGAATTAAAATAGTGAATCTATACTAATATTATAAAGCTGAAGAGTTTGTTTGTTTGAACGCGCTAATCTCAGGAACAACTGGTCCGATTTGAACAATTCTTTCAGTGTTAGATAGCCCATTTATCGAGGAAGGCTATAGGCTACTTTTTATCCGGGTTCGTGCAGGTTCCCACGGGATGCGGGTGAAACCGCTGGCAGAAGCTAGTACACAATAATGGCATTGAATGCATTGGAGCAAGATACTGATGTCCTGTACTTTATGCCACACCCCTCCACACCCCTTATAATAACTTCAAAATAAAAATAACAGAATGCTAAGAAGATATACTTGATTACAGAATCATGGTTGGCCAAATTAACTAAATTACTGCAACAAAACTGCTTCGTTGAAAAATCGATACAATTTTCCGTACGTACTTGTGTGTAATACAAAGATTGACTCACCTTTTTTTTATTTGACTATTTTTACTTTAATTCAATGGAAAATAACTTAGGTTTCGTTACTGCATCATAAAATATACATGGTCTGGAATAATACTGAATTAGTATTTTATTTCATTATATAATAAAGTTTATTTTTTCTTGTGGAATTGGTCGGTCATAGACACTGACAGAAGTGACAGTAGGACCCAGGCAGGTGTAATATTGAGGGAAGAGAACAGTCAACGTCAGTCAGCTTACAGCTATTCAGCCATCTCGGCCAAGACAATAATCAAGTGTAGTATTCATGAGCGTACTGTTTCCTACTTCTAAATATTTTAAACTTAAGTGCTCCCTAGACGGTCAATACATTTGACGACCTCGATGGCGCAATGGTCACCATGCCGGACAGCCGAACCTGAGGTCCCGGGTTCGATTCCCGGTTCGGTCGACATTTGTGTGATGAGCATGCTTGTTGGCCGTGGTCTGGGTGTTACAATATGTATTTATAAATATGTATATATATATATATATGTAGCTATACGTAGTTTATCATAACACTAGTTAATTAATAACTTACCGTGGGGCTAACTGACCGTGTGTGAAAAGGTTTCCCGGCATTATTATTACATGTAATAACTGGGCTATAAATCTAGTATTGTCGTTTAATGATGATGTTATCGATCATCAAAGAGGTACGGCTCGCAAAAACCTTTTCCCATGCTTTTCCTCCTTGGTTAGATGAAAATTATAAAATTGAGATGGCAACGATTTTAATTAAAATTAATTATTATTTTTTAAATTAATTATCTAAGTGTAGGTATTTTAATATACACGTATATGTAGATCGAAACACGTACGCTTCATTTCTACGCATTTGTTGAGCGGAGTTCGTATCGTGGCTCATGGATAGCAAAGTCTGGATCCACCATAACCTTTATACACGCAATAAAAAATAGATTTATATTTTATCTGTTGAAGGGAAGTGGACGGACTTCATGCCACGTAATAGAAATGTCAATGCCAAAATTGTTGCGGGTTTAGGGAATTTTTAAATTGACGAAAAAATATTGAAAACTCTACAAATAATATAAAATAGCTGGTAATAGGCATTTATACTTTCAAAAATAATCAATGGGTTCCTCCCATAGTACTGAAGTGCCAGGAGGCGGCTCTGAAGGATATCATGTTTTGCGGGTTTGTGTTGATAATGAAAATATTTAGTTTTAACTCATAAAAAATGCTTGTATTCAATGACTACGTTTGCCCTTCAAGGTTCAAGATGGATCTCCAGGCCAAAAAGCGAATCTGGAAGCATTTTTCGACTTTATAGTTGCTATTGAAGATACAAGACTGGACCAGGATAATGACACTTTGAAAGAATTGTTGAAGAAGAACGTCGATAAGACTATCAAAATGTTAATTTATAGTAGCAAAACTCAGACTGTGAGGGAAGTAATGATTATGCCGAGCGCCAACTGGGGCGGTCAGGGCCTACTTGGTGTTAGCATTCGCTTCTGCTCATTTGAAGGTGCTAATGAAAATGTCTGGCATGTACTGGTATGTATCAGTACCAATATGTATATAATAATATAGTCACTGTAAGCTTCCTGTGTATAGTTAAATTATGTCTGATAAAACTTGGGAGACAAGTAAGCTGTTTTTTATTAACAAATCGGTTGACTCTACTGTTCTAAAGTATTTCTGCAATACATTATTTGCAAAAGTGTTGTAATAACAATGATTTGTTTGTGTTTATGTTTTGTTTAGTTACATTTTTTTTGTTCTTATTGAATGAAACCTAGATAATTTTAAAATAATATTGGTTTTTATTTTGCAGGAGGTACATCCAACTTCACCAGCAGAATTGGCTGGCTTGAGGCCGTTTTCTGATTACATAATTGGAGCAGATTCAATAATGCATGAAAGTGAAGACTTGTTTACATTAATTGAAGCTCATGAGGGCAGGGCTCTCAAGCTGTATGTGTACAATGTGAATGATGATACTTGCAGAGAAGTGCATATTACACCAAATCATAATTGGGGAGGTGAAGGTAGCCTTGGATGTGGAATAGGCTATGGGTATTTGCACCGAATTCCAATAAGAAATCCTACAACTCTGCCTGCACAACAGTCTTATGCTGCAAGTGCACCAATGGTACTTTCAGTTCAAATGTTTAAATAATTAATAATGACAATGAGTAACTATATGCTAACCCTATTTATTTGTTTTATAGGTAGCACAAAATGTTCAACAGAACTTAGTGCCAGGAGTGCAAAATCTCAATTTAGAAGATGACAAAACCCCATTGATGTCTGCGCCGCAAGTGTCAAATGTTCATACAGATTATCCACAGCCAGCCCCACCCCCATTCTTATCAGGTGTTCCAATGGTAAACTCTGGTAGCTATGCTGCTCCTGGTGCTGCTACTGCCGTCCCACCGGCAGTGCCACCTCAACAATTAGCTGGACAGCAAATTATATCTCCATCGCAGCCTATTTCTCAAACACAGTCTGTTGTATCTAACATGGCAGCCTATTCTAGCAGTAAGTATCTATTGAATTACTGTTTATTACAAATCTTCTTAGCATAGGAATATGAAACTAACTATTGGTGGAAAAAATAATGTCAAAATCATCAATCTTTTTGAGTTTACAAATGAACAAAAAACTGGGTATATGCTTTTGAGTTCTGTCTTATGTTTCTAAATGATAATAAATTCTTTTAAATATACTCTGATGAAATATGATTTAAATAATTTTATGTTTTTTTTTTCAGATTTAGCTGATGCAACATTAACAAATCTGGGAAGTATACCATCTGTGTCTAATATGCAACCCCCAGCACCACTGCCTAATTTACCTGGTATTCCAATGAACCAACCACAGCCTTACATACCTATCATGCCCAACTACACTGCCTCTCAAGTCCCTACATCTTCACCATACCTTCAGAGTGCACCAAACTTAGTTCCCACATTCGACATGAGCAACTTTGCTCAGGCGCCGATCCAGCCACCTCCAGTTCCGACTGGACTGCCTGTAGTTACCCCAGTGTCGCTACCCGGGATGCCTTCCATCACGGTGAGTGCTACTCTGCCTGTGTCCACCATGCAAGAGATACATCAACAGCAATCACAACAACAACAACAAGATTTATTATCGTGAAATGATGAAATTGTTTTACTATTATGCCTATTTAATATTCTAAGCAGAGTCATCTCTTATTGGCCCAAATTTATGTTAGTTTTGTTTTAAATGTTATGCTGAAATCATTCCCCTGGGAGGCAGGCATAGTGATTTTAGCATTGTATTATAAATATGATTTTCTTGTATTGTACCTTTATTATATCTTTATTTTAAACAAGTGCAAATGTTAGAGATGTGTACCAAACGCTGGGTATTTGACAAATACACTTAAGGTTTCCTTTTAGGTCTGCCTTCAAAGTTATTGTAAGTGTACATTTGAAATGATAAATAAATGATAAAAACCATAAACATAGTATTTATTTTCTAACATTTTATATAAAATAATTCTTATTGTCAAACTGAATACTACACACATACTACATTTTATTATTAACGCAATACTAGTAACTACTAAATATATTAAATTAAGTATTTCTTTGTGTCAGTGATAAAATATATGTATTTACAAAATATCTTACTAAGTTAATGTACTACAAAAAATAATTAATTAATTAATTGTCCGAGTTAAGTATCGTGAAATGCCAATCCTGCGGGTGAATTTGCTATAGATATTACACTAACGGGTTTGATTCGTAGTTGAAGATAACCATTTCTGCTAAGTGACGCTGAAATATTTCGTCGTCCCTGTGAAGAAACTAACGCTTGCGCCATCCAAAACCTTAATAAACTTACCACTAGATCCCTGTGAATTTAAGTAAGGAACTCTAAAAACATTACGTCGTGTGATTCTGATCCAGGGATCTCGAAAACTTTCAAAATTGCCTTCTAACCGCTGCTTAGCCATATGCTTTGCAGTTAACGTTTTCAGTCAGCTAACTCAACCAATATGGAACTAATCACTTGCTGCGTAATAAAAAACAAAAGGTTAGGTTAGATAAAACAGCTACGAACAGTTTCTCTGCGTTTATCGTTTCTTACGTTTAGTTTAGGTAGGTACCTAATGAAGATTATTGGTGGTCTCTAACGATTGGTTCTGGCGCTTCAGAAATGTGTTGTTCATAAAGTAACTAAAAATCTAGACTGTATGAAGAAGTTTAAGGAAGGTAGGTAGGTACTGAATTAGATGTAAAGCTATTTGTCTTATAAATCTAAGTTTGCCTACTTATATCAAATTATCGTGTCGTTCGAACAATAGGTATGGGTATGATAGGTGACACTTGCCTCAGCACTCGCTTTTCAAGCTACCTCAGTCTATTGTTGA
This sequence comes from Helicoverpa zea, assembly GCF_022581195.2. Lineage (NCBI taxonomy): Eukaryota > Metazoa > Arthropoda > Insecta > Lepidoptera > Noctuidae > Helicoverpa > Helicoverpa zea. The sequence continues at coordinate 6,889,005 of NC_061457.1, forward strand.
AGCGCTTAGTTACTTACCTACGTAATTACAATTAAATAATTTTACCTACGTACTTAATTAATGGCTCAACAAGTAGATGTTTCTGACAAGTGATTTTCTGAATTGGGTTCGAATTTAATACTGTTGGATCTGTTATGGTCATTTGGTGGAGGCTTTTCCGGATCAAGGCCGAGGGCGAAATTGTCGTAGCCTCGCGTGAGTGTGGGAGCGTCACTGTAGAACACTCCTCCAGCCATTTCGGACAGTCGGCGGCGACGTCGAGTGTCTTTGTCGTCAGCAACGCTCGGAGGACGCACGCTAGAGCTACGGCGTCGCTCCGAGCCAAGCCGAGTGGGCACCTTTAAAGCTCGCTATTGTAAATCAAAAATATTTGATTATTAAAGGACACATACATAGGACAAGGTAAACTTTAATATAAGTGTGTTAAAAAAGTAAGAGGTATGAAAGGTTATTATGAAACATTATTATTGTAAAATCAAAGAGATATAGGTATTCGAATGATGTATTAGTGATGATAAGGCAAGAGATTATGATAAAACAAGTAGGATTGTTCACAGTAACACATGTCCGTTGATTTTTCGTTAGTCCAATGGAATGTATCCTACCTTAAACCTCTTTGGCAGAGAGTTGAGTAGAGCAACAACCGGCGGAGATATCAGGTCAATGGGCACTTGTGCAGGATCGGTAGCTCCCGTCAACACGGACACGATGAGTCCCGCCACTAACGTAGCCGCGCATCCAAGACCCGAGTACCAAAGATATGACACACGGAACAGCCAAAATACTGCATCGTCATGGTTTTCACTGTAAACGTCATAAACACTAATGAAAAGAACACATCACCACAGACCTACATCACAAGTTTCAATGGGTTGTTTACAAATGTATGTCCAGTGGGTATAGGTATATCGCCTACCTACACCCACGTAGATAGGTAATACAATGTAGCTAAGTAAGGTTTATTTACCTGCAGACCAATGGTCTTTCGTTGTATGTGTCGTTCTAATTAGACTTTTTTTCTACATACACATGTTTCCTTGTAATCAGACGCTTTGAATAAACTAAGATTTAGAAGAAAATGATTCTTACTTAGGGTTGACAGTCACGTGTGTGGTCATATTGTAGGGAGCTACGCAGCTATCCGTGGAGCCAGGCAGACGCGGCATGGGCAGCTGAGCTAGCTGTGCACCACCTCCAGCTGCTACCACCAGCAGCAGCCCGAACACACCGCCAGCTACTGCCCCCTACATCGAACACGCATTTATATCATCAGCACTTTAAATATAGGTACCTAATATCAAAATGTCGACTAGTTGACTAGCAATTTTCCGCGGTCTCACCCGCGTCCCGGAACAAATTCTTACTATGTCACCAAGAGATAGTATAAATGTTATGGCTCCCCAATCGAAATAACTTTTCAAGTCCCTTCAGTTGTTTTGGAGCCTGATCAAAACAATCAAATATTATAAAGATTAGTAGGAATTATTAGAAAGCTTAACGAGTAGGTAGGGTAGGTAGGCCTATTTAATCTTACCAGCAACCAGAGGTGGATAGTAACGTGGTAGAAACGGCTAAACAAAAGACGGCCAAATATAAGGTTCAAAATAACTAACCTTAGCATTAGCCCATGGGAAAAACATGCCCAGCGAAAATAATCCGAGCGCCACTCCGCCCGCCATTCCGTTAAAGGAGAGAGCCAGTTGTAACACGGGACCGAGGCGCTCAACTGCGAACACGAGCCCGAAGGATACCACGCCGCACGCCAGGCACACCCATCGAGCTATCTGATTGTTTGAAACAAAATAATCATATAGGTACAAGAATTTTTCCACGTTAATAGGTACAAACTTTAGGGCTGCCCGTCCACGTTCCATGATTGGTGACTCATTATTGAAGAAAAAAATAAGCTTACTACGCAATAGTGCAACGACCACGTAAAACAAAAGGGGTCTTTCAGAAAATCCTAGATACTTAGTACCTACTTTCAAAATTCGGCCCGATTATCGGTCCAACAAAAATTCTAACGTGGGTTGGCAGCCTTAATAACAGCTAAGCATCAAAATTGCTTGACTTACTGCTGCTCCTCTATGTTCTGGCAGCGTAATCCCAAGGAGTCCCGTGGCCAGGTCTTGACATAGTATAGCAGCCAATGAGTTCAACGCCGAAGCTACAGTTCTGCAACCAGGATAGTAACATTGACATAGTTTAATCTATTATTGATTGATAATATTAGAATTTAAATAGTTAAGTTAGAATATTACGATAAACGAGGATGTAAGTAAAATATAGGTAGCTATCTACATGCAGGAGTAGTGGTACGAATCTCGTACGAGAAGCTAAGTGTCAATTACAAGCAAATAAATTAGTTTTTCAGTTCGCGTATGGTTCTCTCAAATTAAAACCAGAATAGTCCAGTCGGAATACCAATATCCTAACTGGACTTTTCTAGTTTTATTTTAGCTCTCTTATATGGTTGCTATCTGCGTCAGTTCTCAGGATGCTACCGTGCGTTTCGGAGTGTTAATTTTGGCTAATACGCTTAAGTTAATTTTTGCATTAATTTGTTTAGTGCTAGTGACTTAATTAATTAGGTAAAAGTGCCAATTTTGAGTTATTGATGTTCACTTTACCCAAGGCTGGCTGCAAAAATCCCAGCGACGAAGAAACCAGGAATCCCCCGGGAGCCTCCCAACTGCTTCACCACGTACAGTGGTAAAAGGCGATCTGATGCGTTGATCACTCCAGCCTAAGGTAAAAAATTTATCTATCGTTTTATTCGTAAAAATGCGTAGTAATATCTGTGGTAATATGTAGACATAGGTCATTAGGGCACCTTCTTACTAAGAAAAGCTTTCTCAGGATGAACCATGAAATGTTGTTATGGCAATAAGGGCCTTGTGTTGGGTTTCACCATACATTTAGATAAATAGTAATTTTATGCAAGAGTCGTTTGATGATACCGATATTACGTGTATATTGGGTAGGTTGTGTATCGATTCGGATTTCACGACACAATGGATTTTCTTCATAGAAAATTATCGTAGGCATTCTTAATATGTAGGTGAAGGTAGTTGTTTCGACAGTAAACGACTTTGGACTAAATTATAGTAGAATTGTAACGTTGAATTATTTATCCAGCTACGTGTTTACCTGAATCGGATCACAGTCTGCATAGTGGACGGCTAGGACAGCACCAGTGATGAAATTCACTGAGTAGATGGCGATGAGGCCAATGGCTGATACCCAAAGTGCTACTCTGACTTGCGATATGCGCTCAACTGACAGATACTTCTGAACTGACGCTTGGTTCGCGCAGAACATGCTGACCCAGTACATGGTGCCTCCGATTACCACTGACCAAAACGAATGTCGCACTGTTGGGTCGGGGTTCATGCTAGAAATTATAAAGTAGGTTAGACTTGATAGATCTGTTGGTCGTTGCAGCAAAAATAACAGATCTCTTAGATTCACGCCCTTTGTTTGTGAGGTGAACGTTCTTTGGCTACGCACATCGTTGGTTTTTGAAGTCACCTACTTACATAATATATTAGGAGGTAATACCCTACGTATGTACCACAATGTTAAATAGCTACCAGCTATGAACCTATTTACGAGGTGTTTAGTTAAAACAAGATACTTTTGCCGAATGTTAAGTAGGCAATGGTACAATGCTCTTCTTTACGTTTGGTAAGAAGTACCTGATCAGAGTGTAAATTTTGTTTCTTTAGTTGGTACTCATAAGGAATTTGTCATGTAAAATGCCTACATATTTGAATAGGAGTGGTTGCCTTATGTCTTATTGTGATTCCTTCGTCCTTCGGAAGCACGTGGATTAGTATTAGTATCGTAACTAATTGGAATTATTGATAACAATTATTCTAAATAACTGCTAATAAGACATCTTAAAGACGCGTCAAACTCACTCGAAGAAGTGAAGCCGGTGTGTTCGCCAAGCATGCTCCCATACCACATCAAATCCTCCGACTTGTGTTGAAGACATCGCTAGGACCGCGGCCAGAGACCCAACGAGGACGGCCGATTGAAAAGAGTCCGTCATTATGACTGCTTTCATTCCACCCTGCACAACAAAGACAATAATGAGTTGTCTGTGGAACTAGCTTCCTAGGCACAACAAGGAAAACCGGGTAGGTAGGTATATAATAGTGCTTATATAACAACTTTCTGAGTAACCTATGTCGTCGGTCTATCCGAACTTAAGTATGTTCCCTCCGGAGTTCTTACGTACCAGGCCGCAGTAACTCTTTCGAACAATCACGCAGCCCCGTCATTGTTTTATCCTGGGGCTCATTTATCCAAATTGTACAAATTTTATTGATGGAGACTTTCTTCTAAATATGAAAGGAGCGTATTGATGACAAGTGGAAATGAAGAAATTGATTTTTAAATTCAGTTTTATTGTGCAGTTTGGATACCATACAATACCAACCTGAGTAGCGTAGAAGATGCATACCACGTACACCAGTGAAACGGCCAAATAAGTATTCAGTCCGGTAACTGTAATTTTTATTTTAAAAAATCTTAATATGACAATATATTTTAATAAAGGCACGTCAGCTACAAAATTTCATTGGCATAATCAAAGTTACAGAGTACCCTAACTCTTAAAATTTCCCACAAGTAAACAGAATAGGATGACCTGGACATGGGAAAATAACTTTGCATCAAAGAATATAGTTTCAGGTATTGCCTAATCCTGATTTTGTTTAAAGACTTATGTCTATTCAAGTGCTGTACTGTATATTCAAGTTTACTAAGTTTAATAGTTGATACACTGGTGACTAGAATTATGTATCTAAATGCTATGGAAAGTTGCATACAGCTTTAATGGCCGAACATAATGACATACCAAGGTGTTCCATCATTTATGTGGAACTGGAGAACGTCTTATTTTTCTGCAAAAAGCCCTTAACCTTTTCCCTTCTTAAATATTGTTTTACTTATTGGAGATAGTTATCTCATTTTTTCATAAGACGGTTGAACTTTTGAGTCGCCTCATTCATCCCAATTCCATCTACCTACATAGACAGGTGCAAGTGCAATGATATAATTAATTGGGCGGGTACTGTATTTAAGAAGATATTTGTAAACCTCTTCGTTCGTTTCTTTTCAGAACGAAAGGTACCTACGGTTTTATTTATCGGTTCTATCTGAATACGCAATGGCGGCACGAAACGTTTGACACCAATCACCAAAACTGAAATGATGGCCACTATTGATTCATTATAAATCATTACCGATACCTTACATGACTTAATGGACGCGTTATGTAATTTGTGCAATAATAACCGACGGCATGCGGACTTAAGTGCATAGATGTCATCGATGCACCATACCGAGCCTTAGCTGGCAACGGCTGTAAAGTTTGTGTTGACTCCCTGTTATATATTACAGGTATAAATACTCTTACCAATAAAGTCATAGTAATAAAAGAACAATAAAATTTTGCAACCCAATAACACACAGTACAGACGCTGAATACTTATGTGAATATTTTCTTTCGTAACTTTACCAATCGAAGGCTAAGTAAAAATATTCAAATACCTATACAAATAATTCTCACTTTATTGCCCATCATTTACATTTTCAAAACCTAAGTAGACATGAGTTATTTAAAGTCAATTTTCTTTATTGGGAAACATATTTATATTAATCATTGGAAAATGGTAAGCTACAATTTTCTGCATTTTTGTATGCCACTGATTTAATGCTAATGTGCCGTTTTAATCTACGTAAGTAAGTACCTACTTATTGTCTGAAATAAACCAATACATGTGACATGACAAGGCTTTCATCTATTATCCGCGCTGTTGCAGTTATAATAATATGAAAACTGCAGTTCCAGGACAATGATGCCTTGCACTTCGTCTGTTATTTATTAAACAAAACAAATTGAATAAAAAATGTTCAAAATCAATATTTCGGTGGTTTGTTTATTTACCCGACAAGGTTTAATGAATGACATTTGCTATGCTGTAGATGCAACTTTTATACAAACATTACTTTCACTGCACTCGCAACCGTCTAGATATCAATATGCGCAATATGGATGATCTTGGAATATTATTCACATAAGTACCTAATGACCTTTTCTAGCTTTATTTTGAAATTATTATGTAGAAATTAAATAATCACATTTGTTGAACATTTTACCAGGTCAGCTAATTTCCAATTCAAATTACTTAGTTTTATTTTGTTAGACAAAGATCTAATGAAGCAATAAAACTATTTTTTTAATTTTAGCATTCTTTGGGTCAAATGATAACCTGTGTTCTAAAAGCATTGTAGTTTAAAATAAGGTTACACAATAGACTCTTAAAACAGTTCTCTAATTTCTAAAATATTTGACGGACTAGACGTTGTTCAAGCATGTAAGTACCTAGTTGCTGAGTTCCTAGTAGATTCAAGTCCTATGGCATAAAGCATAATCTTTTTGTTGTATATCAATGATGTCGGTCTATAAAGCTATCCTTGAGAGATTGATGGTAATCTTACATTGTTTGTTTATTTAGTTGAAAGAAAAGTTTAAGAATAAGTACCTACCTACATGGCTTAACTATTTTATAGACCGTACACTAGTATTTCAAAGTTAATTTGCTAGTATACAGGCACCTTAGCGTGTTTAGGGGATGTGATGCAATAGAATGCTGTCGCGCCGTTTGAACGTTATTTGAATTTTAATTCTAATGTTGATTTTCGGCAGTATTGCATACTTTGTAGTACCACTTGAGAAATAATAAGTAGGCAAAGTTACCGAATCAATAATCGTAACATTACTAGCGATCGTTATTACTAAACAAAAATAACATTTTGCTGACGTAAGTTTCTATGTAACAACGTAAATCAGGGATTTAGTACGGAGCGGTTTTGGGTTTGGAAAAAAAGCTCCAAAAGCATCCATTTAGACTGAACACCACAAGATTTTTCCACACAATAACTATGCTCTAAACGAAGCAAACATTTCTTGACTATTTTAATTAAATATTACCAAAACAACGTTACGCAATAAAAACTAGTTGATCGTTTCTTATATAGTGTTCATCAGCACTTATCTTTTATAGGCTAAGCCTAAGCGTATTTCAGGCAGAAGAGCTTCAAAATGGTAAGTTGTAGAAAAATGAGACCAGCCCAAAATACATATAATTCTTACTTGCTGCTTGCTTGGTCAAGCATAAAGTGTCTATACTATAAATTACAAGCAAATAACAATTCTTATATTTTGTTTTAATCGTTGGTGGCTTAGTTAAATGCCAGATAAATAAGTATTTAACTAACTAAAGAATGTCGACTTCCATAAGGTAAAAGTTTTCAATAAAATAAATCCTCTCTAATAAATAATTAGATTTTTACATTTTTAAGTAGGTAGGTAATGCATCCCGTCACCTAGGTAAACAATTGAATCTGCAAGTGGCTTATATCTAATCACGTAATGGTATAATTTCATTCATTTAAGTTTTATTATGTTACACGTTACAAAAGCTGTAGATAATTGCGACTATTACATGTCAGAATTTTTTGAGCTAATTGGGTACAACGATATATACGTTGTTTTGAAGTTTATATAATAACGAGGCTATTATTTTTTTGAGGTTTTTTTTTGTACATAAAATATGAACGGACAGCTCACAATGGAAAACAATAGAATGATTCATCTTGTATTTCACACCTTTTTCAACAGATAAGTTGTGCCTTAAATGTAGGTTAGCGTTAAATACACTAACAGTCCAAATTAAAAATTTGCAACAATTAATATATTACAATAAATTCATCCTTGCTACTTGTCATACACTTACCATCGGACAATGCCAGCGCAGGGGCATACACCGCAACAGCCGTGTATAGTATCATCTGCATTAAATACAATGCACTGGCATACACGCGGATAGACTTGCAGAAACGCACTTCCTGAGAACAAATTGATGAAGTGCCATCAATTACAATTAGGTGGACATGTGTAGCGTGTGATTCAGTTGAACTTCATTCAACCAGCTGTCTATGTGGTAAATGATGATACCTACTAAAAGTGGACGTTTATTTTTGTCAAGTTAAGATGGTGCAGAGGATTTTTCTGTAAGGAATTATATTTTAAAGAACAAATTATTCTCAATACATTGCACTTTCATTGTTGCAGCATGCATTGTGTTGTCTCGTACGAGTGAATAAGTAACATACCAAATATTCGTAACATGACGTCAGCCGGAGTCTCATAAACACTGGCAGGTACAGCTGGCTCGCGATTGGCACCACCAGCACAAACGCGACACAAATCATCCAAAACTGTGCACCTGCCATATACATCTCCGCTGGGTTTCCTAACAGCTCAATGGCTGTGATGAAACTGAAAACAGTCACATGATCATAAACAAGATCCGAATAAAGAAAATTCATAAATGAATATGCAATCAAAGAGGTCAGCTCACCTTGCCGCAAGGCTTAATGCCATAGGAAATGTGCCCATCGATGATCCACCAAGCAGGAAATCGTCACCGGTTGTTTGCTTCTCCCCAAAATACCCGTAAAATACACCAATCAGGCACGAAATGAGTAGCATAGCGGCTAGCACGCTGTAGTCTTCCCAGTGGAACAACACTTCGGTCACACTTTCATTTTGTGCTAAAACTAAATCTATTTTCTTGGTCCTGGTTATATTCAGTGATGCTGATGTCACTGGTATCGAACTTGTACACCAACATAGTGCAAGTAATATTGTCTGAAAGAAAACAACGCAATCATTCAAGTTCAATGTTTCATGTCAATGAAAAGAGAATTGTGTAAACTAAATGTTCTGCCTGTGTAGGTGAGTGTAACGTTTACAGATGACTCTAGAACTGTTGTCGTAATATCGTGCTGTAATTATACCCTAAATAGAATTGTGTACTACAGAGTTGCTTGCTTTTGTTCACGAGTTTCTAGTTCATTATAGTTTCTAGTTTATCAAACTCGAAATATTTAGTATAAAAAGATTTGATAAATCTACGTAGTGCTGCCTATCTAACCGACATAACCATTTTGAATGTATCTAATTTTCTTCTTAGTTTATGGACAAAATTTTATTATAATATGTAACGTATATTACATACTTTATCAATCATATGTATTTAAGAAGTTAAAATTCAAACGGCATTAACTGTATGATCAATCAATCAATATTCATACGTCGATTTGTGAACCAAGCAAGTATCCAACCAGTATCTACATATGTTCGCAACTTATTTAATTTAAGTAAATTAATTAAGTAAATCCATTTATTATTTTCTTACAGTGGCCAATTACTCGTATAAACAAGCCATAAAAGAGGTTACAGCAGTCATGTGCAGTGAAAGGTCTCTAGTCCGCCATTAGGTACAAGCAAATCGTTAGCCCAATTTCTCCGGCTTATACATACATACCTACATAACATAATATTGATGTAATTTGATGTAACATAAAAACTTTGCAGGTCAAACATTCTTTATATGCCCCTTTGTGGTCGCAGTGCGACTGCCGTGTACAGTCTCAAGTTTGATTCCTGAGTTGGGGCGAAATCGCTGTGTGGGTTATAGAAAAAATCATAACACAGCTCCGGGTCTGCAAGTTAGCGCTGTAGGGGGGTATATCTACCCCCCGTGCTTGGCAGGGAATGTTAAGCCTTCCCGGGATATGGGAGCACTCTGAAACTACAGCTTGTTAGATGACGACCTACAGCTCACTCGAAAATTGACAACAACTGAAAACTTTAATATGAGACAAGTAATCAACCACCAAGCGGTTTAGCATTCAGCAAAGTTGTATACGATTGTTATCTGACCACAGATTACTAATAGTTTGACCCTAAATTAACGCTGTAACAGAACATTATGATGTTAAGTTTGCGAAATAAAAAGATAAGCATTTAATTACTATGATTCAATATGTTCTGTGGTTGTGAAACAACACGGGGCGTAGAACGTTAGAAATTAACTTAGTGGTTTAGTTACGTTGGGCCGCGATGATGTTGCTGTTGCGTTTTGCTTGTAATTTTTTCGCACGTCTCTAGTATAGAAGACATACATTTTTTAATGACTTATGCCTCGAACCCAGGCCCGCCGCTAGCTGTTTGTTCGCCCGCGTGCAAAACCGATTATGCCGCCCTACGACTACATATTATACTGGGTTTTGTCAAAAAATATATAAGGGGTGGGGTCCAGGGGGACCGGACCCCCCCGCCCATTCATATCCATTTTACTTGTCCAACAGAAAAAAATATGTACATGCACCGCTCTGATTGCAAAAAACGCACTTCCTTTTGGATACATAAATATTGCAATAAGTACATAACATATTACACATAACTTTTTATTTACTTGAAATGCTCTAAGTCTTAGAGTAACCTAAGAAGTCCTGGGTTAGCCCATAAGCAGACTAAGCAATTGCTTAGGGCATCAATACAGTGCAATCATTACCCAAGTGGCCCCTATGTATTGAAAGATTGTGATTAATGGGTAGGTACCACAAGCGCGGATCCAGCCCTCAAAAAAGGTTGTGGTCACAGCTACTAGAAAATCGGAACTAGAAGCGGCTACTAGAAAAGTAAAAGTCGGAGCATGAACATGCTCATTTAAAATTATGCAAGTCGTTTATAACCTTTTGAATGAAATCTTTTCCTTTTTTCTGAGCATCAGGACTTTGGCATTAGGAATGAAAATAAACTTAGGAGGAAGTTGGACCCGATAAAAAAAAATAGTTTCGATCCAAACCTATTTCAATCAATAACTTCTAGTAGCCAGTAAGCCAATATAGGGAGGGTTTGACGCATTTGGTGCACTTCTCAACTACCAGTGGCGGCATAGCATCGGGTGGCACCCCGGGCTGCTACCTATTGAGCACCCCAAAAAAAAAAACGACAAAATAAAATTACGAACCAATCTAATAATGCTAAAAAAAACTTTTTTTTTTTTTATATATCTAAACTCATATTATGCTCACTATCAGTTCCGTCTCTAGCTTATGTACCGGGTGCAATCATTACTAAAGCACCCCTATGTATGGAAAGATTGTGAGTAGTTTTGTTTTTTGCGCGAGCGTAGCAAGCCGGAACATTTTTTAGATTTCGTCGTAGTTACCAAGTTATAAAACCAAAAGCAAAGACGTGGTATAAAACCGTATAAATTTGCGCGAGCGTAGCGAGCGCAAAATTTTGGAGTCTTGGGACACGAAACCACAGAAACAAGTAAAAAAAAGCCACTGCTAAGTGAAGAAACCGCGAGCGTAGCGAGCGCGAGATTTTTTGAGTTTTGGTACTGTTTTGTACAAAAAAATGTAAAATAGTGACTATTGTAAATAATAATAATTTTATTGTAATAGACAGCTGTGTTGCTGGGAAGTTTGTTTTGTTCTTCACCGCTTCTTGTTAACCAGAAAGTCCTGAAAGAGGGCGTTATGGGGGTGCTATCCTTTTCTACTTTCAATTTTAACTTAAACTAATCTAACGTTTTCGACATTGGACTTAAACCACCGCAAAGTGAAAAAGCCGCGAGCGTAGCGAGCGCGAATTTTTTTGAGTTTTGGGACACAAAAGTACCTCAAAAACTAAAGCTGTAAGAAAAAAAATATGGTGATCTCGAATTAGTAAACAACAGTCATAAAATTAAATGCACCAAAAAAAAGTATTATTTTGTTCCCTAGTGTTATCATCAGCCTATCGATTTAAAAAAACCGTAAAAGTGTGATGTCACAAGTCTAGGTAATAAGGTTGTGGGCATGCCCATCGTGCCCACAACGGTGGATCCGCCCTTGAGGTACCAACATAATGTATATCAAAGTGCTTAGAACAGATTATGGGTAACTTAAACTAACGAAATTAAATATCTATAGCAATGTTTAATTTCAGTAAAATATGTTATTAATGGTTTTTGGTGGGTTTCCCGTTGAAAAAGTCGACGCATGAGACACATTTCATATGTAAGGAAGCGCGAGCGAAGCGAGCGCGAAATTTTTTTAGTCTAAGGACACAAAACAAATAAAAACCACTGTAAATTAACAAAGCAAAGTCAAAAAGTAAGATATGCACATAAATTAAGTGCTAATGTACATGACGCCGCGCGCGACGCGAGCGCGATTTTTTCCTTAGAGTTTTCATGAAGTAAACATATCATAAAAAGCCAAAGTGAACAAAAAGCTATAACGGACGTGCGCGAAAAATGATTTTTCGGAATAGAATGCCTCAACAATTAAACAAAGATAAATTGCGATCAGTGCCGGTTTTAACTCTACCAGCGCCCTGGGCGAGATTTCTACGGCGCCCTTCAACTGCAATTCAAACCCATACGAAAAACAGAGGTGTGTGTAGTTACCGATTGCGCGAGCGAAGCGAGCGCGAATATTTTTTTTTATAGTTAACAAGTCGAAGCAAAAATTACGTAAAATGTAGCCCAATCGTACATAAGTTATTGCTGGTTGGTGAATGCAAAAACACCGGAACATGTCTTATGATTGCGCGAGCGAAGCGAGCGCGAATTTTTTTGTTATATTTTAGAACTCAAAACAAAAATTACTTAAAATTTTGCCCAAACGTACATAACTCTTTGTTGGTGTTGGCGCCTATGTATTATATTTTTGGGACTTAAAGTAGTACCGTAAATAAGAAAGTTCATATGGAAACTAGAAGTTACTTTCTTATTAATAAAAGAACTCAAAAACGACGCTACCTTTTTGCTAGGGTAGACTAAAATATTGTTGAAAAATAAAACAACTGTAAAGTGAAGCAAGCCCGAAAATTTTTGAGTTTTGGATCACTAAAAGTCCTAAACATATATAATAAAAAACGACTGTGAAGTGAAGAAGCCGCGAGCGAAGGGAGCGTGATTTTTTTTGAGTATTGGGACATTAAAAGTAGCTATATGTGATAAAAAATTGAAGCGTAAAGTAAGGAAACCGCGAGCGGAGCGAGCGCGAAAATTTTTGAGTTTTGGGACATAAAAGTAGTGTTTGTTCGAGAATTTCTCAAATTTATCTTATATTTTTCCCCTGAGCCCGCGGCGCCCGGGTTATTCGCATACGCTGCACCATAAGTTAAGATGGCCCTGATGCTATCCATTCATTTGGATACAGTTCTTGTAAGTTGCAATCTTTGATGAAATTTAAAACAAAAATAGGAGTAACATTCTGATCAAGGATTGGTGGGGGCGCCTGCGGTGCCCCTTATATCCGGCGCCCTGGGCCGTCGCCCAACCGCGCCCTACCGCTACTAACTGCGATATCTGACGAATTTTTTTGGGGATGCAAAGGGTGAACCCGTCAAAATTGATAGGGGACGACCAAAGCGAGGGCGGCTATTGCTGTGTTCGGAAATATTGAAATCAAATAATTGGTAAAAAGATATTGTATTTTTTTAATATTACGTGATAAGTCACTCGATTTGCCGCCCCCTAGGACGTGCCGCCCGCGTGCGGTGCACGCCTTGCACGCCCGCTTACGGCGGGCCTGCTCGAACCCATATCAATCATTTCCAAAAGAACGTTCTCAAGTTTGCTGGAGATACTTAATTGCTTAATCGGCGAGTGGGCTGACACTAACTGTAACTGTAGGTACACAAACAATAAGAAATAATGCTTGGTCTTACAGTGTTTTTTTAATTAAGAGCGGACTCAATTCCAATTGCCTTCTAAATTGTTTAAAATTGCCGTAGCTTGCTAATGAAGCTAATCTAACAATCAATTAAACGAATAAGTATTGCTGAACGAAGTTCTTAGTTACTTTTATGTTATTTACAGTAATAATTATTTAAATGAATAAGTAGTAAACATAAATTATATTCACACTCAGAATGGATTACGCTCCGGGTAGACGCGGGGGAATTACAGCGATTAAACGCTTGACCAATCGCAAGATTTCCCAAGGATTGCGTCTCATTGTGAATGGTACAGTGAACGTTCATGTTTCACATATGTAAGTATAAGAATATATAAATGATTACGACGTGGCTTGCTAACTCTTGAAGCACAATATGCTTAATAAATAACATGTGCACAGGGAAAGCTCTTTCCCAAATAAAAATAAACGTTCAACTCCAAACTTGAACGCTATGACCTAACACGAGCCTACATACTTTCATTACTGCGAGTGCGCATGTTTGACAACCACGCCAATTGATATACTCGAGAGTGCTCATGGGCACTCAAAGCGTTCAAGAGCAACGCTTGTTGTGCTACACCGACACGCAAGCCACGTAAGGGCGGAATAAGCCGGTTTAATACCCGCACTAGCTTCCTCAAACCGGATAGTTCCGGACTGTACGCTTCAATAAATAGCTCGCAGCCAGCTCATGGGCATGGGACTAGTATTGATGTCTCACCACATTCCAAACAATTAAGCATAGCCGTTGATACATCTTGAGACTGTTTTGTTTGTTTAGACGAGCCATGATCAACGAATCTAAAAGACAATTAGGTCTAATCTAAGGGCTCCGCTTCTAGCTTTTTGTAATATTTTATTTACATGTTCATTTCAGCCTTTAGGAAAGCACACAGCACATTACACAGTTTGAAAGATATCAAGTGATTATTTCAGGTCATTCATGACCCTGCCGATTGAAGCTTTATTTTCGTAGTATTATTCGTAGTAGTTTTCGTAGCAGCGGATTCCCACAATGATCTATAAATCTATGTAAGTAGTTTGTCGTTTTTTTAATATTCTTTTATTTGTGGGTGGGTCTTTAAGGTGTATTGAAAATAGCAATTTTTTATGATGTATCAAGGTCAAGCCTAGGTACCTAGTAAGTATATTGTAGATTTAACAAGTTTAAGAGTAAATGTTCTACTAATTTGGATGTAGTAAGTACGGAACCTTATATTGCGCGTGACCCAACGCCGTACCTACACCAAAACATACAAGAGCAAAGTTATGTTGTCAGTTCCAGTATTACGTCCAGTAAACAACATACTTAGATAGTAAGCCTGCCTCTCAAAATATCTTGTTATTGAAGCATACGTGAAAGTTTAACTATCACGACATTATGTAATACGTTACCGTTATAGTTGTATTCCCCATTGGCTACGAATTGGTGAATATTTATTTCTACAATAATTTAACTCTTAAGACAAATAGGAGGTACCTACTTATGGCTACAGTTCCGCAATGGTCATCATGATTTGCTGTTGCAAACATGTCTGCCACACGAATTCTTTTAAAGGATGCAGATTACGTAATCTATGTAAATTAATTTTTTTTTGCGTTTATTTTATAAGCTCAATTGAAAGTTTGAGACGGTTAAGTACTTATTTATTTTCAGGTCTGTCGCAGTTCGGCATTACTATTATCATAATTAATTACCTAAATAAAAATTGCATTGACTGATTATACTAATTTAAAAACGAAGATCATAATAAACAATTTCGCTTAATTAGGCATCACCTTCTTAGAAATATCGCAACTACAAAATTAATCTGCACATTGTAAAATATTTTGATGACATTTAGTACCGTATGAATGCATGCGGTCTACTGAAAATTGAAAGTTAAAAAATATTGCAGTAGACTACACCAGACTTCAAATAGTTTCGCCATACCTACTCTAAGATGATGTTACTCTATCGTTCGAGGAGAATTGCAATCTTTCTGTAATTTGGAATAATAGAGCCTTCGGGTTTTTATAAACCGAAACACGACTGTTACGTCAAATTCGAATACTAAGAGTAATAAAGTTTGTATTGTAAGACGAGCATTATGCCCGACTGCCCTTTGTACTTGGCGTTACTTGCATAACATGCTCAAGTTATACTCGCGAGAATCGCAGTCCGAAATAATCACTTTCGCTTGCAATTTGTGTCCCATTAATAGTTTTTGAGATAGAAATAATGTAGATTAGGCAATAGGGTGAGTTGGACTTGTGAAGGGAACCCATCCATCACCTATCGTTTTAGTAAAACCGTATTTTTTGACCCCAGAGAGTACCCAAAGATTAACAAACGCATGAAAAACAAACGAAAAACATAATGTATACTTAAGTAATCGCCTCCTGAACATTTTACATTATAAGGATCTCAGTACGGAACCTTAGGTCCCAAGCCAGACTCGCACTTGTTCGATTTTTTTAAAATGAAGTGACTTTACTTGAGATGTCAAAGGTTATTTCGTGTGGTTGCTAATTATTCAAGGTGGGTCAAAAATGTTCAATCAAAATTGCAATCGTACTGAACTTATCCTTGGTAAAACTTGCGAATGCTTAGTCTTTACGTGAATTACGATATTGATCCTATATAAATATAGTAGATGATAATGAGAATATGGTGCAGTACCAAAATACGGAAGTGCCTTAAAAATATAATCATCAGTCTAGCTGATTTCCAAATAAATAAATATTGGGGTCAACTTTCAGTCTAACCGGATGCAACATACAAGTATTTAACATGGAGGGATTGCCTCTCTCGACTGACTTCCTCAGTATTCGGCCAACCCGAAACCCAGGTACCCAGGAACCCCGGAAATCGGGCACAAAATAGTGATTTAATATATAAAGATGGAAAAAAATTAAACACCAATGTCGAGGCTAAATAAATGAATGCATATAAACTTACATTACTTGCATCATGTGAGGTGCAATCAATTACTAGTATGTTTTACACGCGTGCCTTATTAGATATTGCTTGCAAATATTATAAATCGCAGTAGTTGATAAACTGGATGTATTAGCCATCTCCTATCTACTATTTAATTTATGATCAAGTTGTAACTTACCTCACTTAGAACGGCTATCCTCAGCCGTAGTCTTACGTGGGGGGAATATATCGCCATTTCTTCGATAATTGTTTATACTTCGTCAACGTCAAATTATATGCTTGTCACTGGTTTATTAGATTTGTTTACATAATCTCCCGATGGATATAATAGTGCATAGGCGGCGATGGACGATTCACACTGGTGTGTCGTTACATAGATACTGGGAGGCTGCGAGGCTGATACGTGCCGGATATGTACACCAATCAATTGTAACTAAGACAACGAACACAGAATAATGCGTTGCACGAGGCGTCACTACTGGAGCTTTTTCGGATGTGTCCGCATTTGTCTCTAAGAATCTTCCAGCGACCTCTATAGTTAATTGTTAATCAAGGGCGCTTCGTCTCCTGAATGATTGTAATCTTTTATCGATGCTTGTGAGCGTGGTTATGCGGCGACACAATCTGCAACACCTAAAGGTATTAGGCGTTTATTAGTTTATAAAACATCGATAAGAAAACGGCACTGAGTAGCTGTTGTTGTTACTGTTACTTGCCTGAACATTTTGAAATATCCAATAATTAAGGTTTTTGAATATATGAAAAAATAAGTTTTCTCGTCTTACAATTCCTACAGATTTTTAAAAACAATGTCACACAGTGGATACCTTTTATACCACAGGCACAAAGCAAATTATTATAGC
Source organism: Helicoverpa zea (assembly GCF_022581195.2). Classification (NCBI taxonomy): domain Eukaryota; kingdom Metazoa; phylum Arthropoda; class Insecta; order Lepidoptera; family Noctuidae; genus Helicoverpa; species Helicoverpa zea. The sequence goes on from NC_061457.1 coordinate 6,906,399, forward strand.
GAAGAATATAACGTAACTAAGTAAATGTTATTTAATTCATTAAATTTTCTATAAATGTTAACACATCTTAATACTGGAGAAAACATCAATGAACAGGTAATAATGAACCGGGGTGTTGATTACTAAGGATATTATAGAATATCGTGTCCCAGATAACACAAATAGTAATCACAAGTATAAATCAACCGGTTTCGTAGGAATAGGCATCGATGCTCGCCTACCTTCCTGGTGTTTCCACATTATGGGGCCCGCGCCAGCGCCGTGTCAGAGGTCAATTATTCCCACTTCGCTTCGTAAACCGTAAACAATGATGCACTGACAGATTGTCACTAAGTGCTTTGTTCACACTACAAATGACATCTGCGGCGCGTCTCCTTACACTTGTCATGAAACATTATATGTATTAGAATCGTGCAACTACTTCACAATGAACGCAATACTGTGAAACAAGCAAGCGTATCGTATCGGAAACGATTGGTTAGATGGAATCAATCACAAGTAAACCAACAAGAAACTGAGCAATGCTTATGCGTTTTAATCAACAATGTATTGTTGTGGTACCTACTTACTTTACGCTACATTTTGTTTCAGAATTCGATAGCGGGTACATAGCGCTGGAGGAAACGTATGCTACCCTCTGCCTTGCAATCATCTGAATGAAGTAAGATTTAGCTATCTGAGTAGATACTTGTATGTTCGTCATTGGGCTACACACGCGAGTGTTACCAAAGAAGCGCTGCGAGTGTCGGTTAACCTGCAGTCAATTAACATTTGAATTCGAAGCAAATTGCGATTACCTGGTTACACAGTCAGAGGAACATTTCGCTGCCACTATCATATTATACCTTGGAGCGATACTTGCTCTCTCAAATGGACAAATTATTCTCTGCAATCACACATTAAATATTGTAGTACTGCTGCTTACATGTTATCTTAGGTCGACGATGGCTAATATGCAAAGGAAAAGGGAAATAGCTCCATGATAGACATGCATTTGCTAGAGTTCGCATATTGAAGTCATAATCTTTGTCATTTGCTCGAAGGAGGTATACAAAGTCTTACTACATCAGATATTTTATGTAGTTAGGTAAGGGTAGTGCTATTGACGATTAAATCCGGGTCTCGATTCCGAGTCTGTACAAACAGATTCTTCGCCTACTTATATTTTGTGTGATCTTTTAATCGAGCCGAGCCTTTTATTTCAGAACCTACCCACTTTAAAAAAAATATCGGTAGGTAGGTAAATCAGATAAAAAAAAACAATAGGTAGATAGGCACTATTTCTCTTAGTACTTATAAGAAAGTAATAGAATATTTTTATATAAAAAAATACGTTTCATTTTGAGATCCTTGTACATTTTTACCTTAACTTACGCATGCAAAAACAGAGGGTTTACAAAAACAGCTTGCAACACTTATTGGTGCCTAGGTACGATTATGTTCATGGTTGAAGAAGAACATTACTTACTGCATATTCAAGAAATCTGCAAGGAATATAAAAATATAAACAACAATTTGCATGAGAAAAAGGATTTACGGCAGAATGTGCCCTCGAGCACGTCACTTGGTGTGGCGTCAGTAGGAGGGCGGCGCGTGAGCACCATCTTATTGCGAAAGGTATGTGAACCATCGAAAGTGCCCCCTCCCCCGGATATGGAGCGCACAACTCTTATAAACACAGGTGGCGCCTGGGCACTGGACATTACACTATCTAGCTGCGTCTAATCGCATACCCAGGATGTGTGACAAAACGGTAGGTGTACCGCTGTGAGGATCATATCTGATCAATATTGTGACCTGGTGATATTGGCAAAGTGTGTTCCTGATAACATATCGATGTCTTCGGGACAAAAATAGTGATAAAGTGTGGATTTTGACCCTAACCTGAATACTGATGATATTGAAGTAAGTACTAATTGAATCTAACAGGTGCATAATTTGTGTGTGCAGGTACTACGATCTCTAGTGGTGGCGGTGGTGGTTGCCTGCGCAGTCGCGAGGCCAGAGCCTCCGACGTCGTATGGCGCCCCCTCCCAGTCCTATAGTGCCCCCTCATCGTCTTACGGTGCTCCCTCATCATCGTATGGTGCTCCCGCGCCACAGTACGGACCGCCCCAACAGCCCATAGTACATAAGCATGTTTACGTGCACGTCCCACCTCCAGACAACGACATCCCTCAACCCCGCAAACCAATCTGGGTGCCACCTCCTCAGAAACATTACAAGATAGTGTTCATCAAGGCGCCGACTCCACCCACCCCTACTGCGCCTGTCATTCCTGTACAGCCTCAGAATGAGGAGAAGACTCTCGTCTACGTGTTGGTGAAGAAACCCGAGGAGCAGCCCGACATTGTCATCCCGACACCGGCGCCTACGCAGCCCTCAAAACCAGAGGTTTACTTCATCAGATACAAGACACAGGTAAGATTTTAACACAGTTTAATTTTATGAGCCGCCGCTCTAAAACGCAGTGCTCGAGATTCATTAGTGTATGGCCCTCTAACCCCAGATTAGATCAGAGCCACGATTGTTTTCGACTATTTCTATTGAAGTAATGATAGAGAACAGTAAAAATCTTACAAATAATAGAGAATCAATATACAAATGAGAATTCTAGAGATCCCTTATATCAACCCGTATTAGAAGAATATAAATAAAATTGGTACTATATACTGCTATGTACTTTTGAGGAACAAAATTATCATCTTAAGAAACCATTTCAATCTTAAGAAAAAACACTTAGATATATTCTATGCACTACATATTCATACGAGAGTAAGTAGTAAGCTTGTACGAGTATAATCAAGCCGTAAACGTTATAGTTACTTAATCTGTTATTCTGTAATAAAATAAACATTAAGTAATAAGTTTACAGAAAAAGAGAACACATAAGTGCTTAATTCATTTCATGGATCTTGACTTTAGACGATTAATTCATGTTCATAAAGTAGTCATAATGTCATGGCGTGGTGACGGAGGATGCGTCCGCTTGCCTCGTGAAAGTGCGCGTAAACATTTCCTACAGCAATCTAGGAAGTGTTATATAGCATTATCTGCAAGACCTAACGTGCTCGCTGTCAGTCCAGTACACCTGCTATCATCATTACATTAACGCAACCGAGGATGCCTCTGTACTCCCACAACCCGTATTTTCTATGTAACGCAATGTCTCTCGCAATAAGTGAGGTAGCTAGATTTTTTGTATCATTATCGCCCGGTAGGTAACCCTCTTCTAGAAATGTCACTTAAGGTTGCATCATATTAGAACTAGATTCATAAATATCTAGGCTTCATTATTATTATAGGTAGCTACGCTATGTTTATATTTTCATTAGTAACCTACATTGGATCGTATACAGGTACTCATGCGCGGACGCAATTGTTTAATTTGTAGGGTCTGTAACGTTTTAGTAAATATACCACGGCCAGAAAAACAATGAGAGCGTTTCTATTTGACAGCTTAGATCTCAATGAGTAAATGGTTTCCATTCAAGTTTAAAAATATAATCGCATAGTCATCGATTTATAAGTGTATACCTACTTTCGTGATCTATGAATGTTTGAAACCATTGTTTTCTAAGCTATTTCGTTTACGTAATACAAATAGCGCATATTTCATACAAATAGCTTTATAATTGGCGGGTCATTCGAAGATCAAAATGGAGCCACAAACGAAAGTATGTGCGTCGCATTATTACGTGGTAACACGTAAAGGCTCTAAACACGTAACATGTAGTTAATACATTTACCTACTTGTTTTTATGTAGGCCAATTTTAAACTAAAGTCAACTCCTACTATTATAGACTATAATAATATATTTATCCAATTATCATCACGCGCAAAATCGATTTGAGTGTGAAATTGATTAGTTCCACCGATATTTCTCTAAGGGTTCCAGTTCCAATGGCTAGTGAACTACATTATCTTTTATTTTTAATATAATGCTACGCTGATGAAGAATACTACTTACCTAAGCCTATATTGAAAGTAAATTTACCATTTTATTCATTCAAAAATCTGAAGGCCTCTCTTCATAGATAGGATCTAATTTACCAACATACGACAGCCTACACCCCCGTCAAATTTTTCTAGAAGAGTTAATAAATTTACCTAATTGCGTAATTTTTGGCGAACAGTCCTCTCACTTGGCGATCAACTTTGAACTGTGAAAACTTTTAACCTTCAGTGCAATCAATTCTTCTAACATAAGTGCACTTTTATGCATTACCATCCGTTTGGTAATCGCACATATTTTTGCATGCAACAATCAATGTTAATCTTTCTTACTGGAAGACGTACCTAGTGTTGTGTATTATCTAATCATATCATAATTTAGATTTGTAAAAAAAATACGATACGAAATTACATATATTTTTTTGTTTTTCAGAAACAGGAAGGTTATCCGGAATCTCCCAAGCCCGAGTACGGCCCTCCCGCTTCAGCTCCATCGTCAGAATACGGTGCTCCTTAAGGCGACCTCTTTGGACAATTATAAACCAGCTGCCCATTTATAGTGCTCGACCGGCTCCTTCAAACCCTCTATCTTAGTAACCACGTTATTTCGGTAACCTGGTTAACTAAAGTTTTTATTGATTAAATATATGTACCTACTAGGAATACCAAAGCTATAAACTATGAAGGTCTACCCGCTATAATCTCCGCAATGGAGATGGTGTGGTAGACTCTGGAACAGCTTGCTTATTAGCTTCTGTGAGATGAGTTTTGACGTCAAATATTATAATATGTATCTATAAATTTTCTTATAGCAAACGGCATTTTCGCAACATTTTGTGTTTTTCCGTTTAAATCTGAGGCGAAGATGCCGATTTCTATGACCGAATGACGACCAGCGTATAAACAAGGCATTATTATTTATAGATTAATTAACTAGAATATTTTTGCATTAGTGCCTTCGTTCTATAATCAAAGAAAAAGGTATGGAACCTCAAAATTCTAGAGAAGTCGGCCGAGATCTGTGATGGCAGCAATCTGGCGTTGCGCCAAACTGTACTGCAACTTGTATTATTACATCAAATTGATGTGAATGTTTGTAAATATATTATTTTTATATGATTAAAATGTTTTATAATAATTAACTAATGGTTTCATTCTTAATGTAAGATTTAGTTCCGTCAAATTACATTTGAGTAAAATAATCTTTTTGCTACAAAACACAGTAAAACAATTTAAAATATATTATGCTATATACCCTTGGACTTGAGGAAATATTACCTATTCGTGTAGATGAGAAATCGTTCCATTTGTAGTAGAACCATATACATAGAAGTAGAACCATATAGAAATTTTATATAGATTTGATATTTAGGTACCTAAGAGCTAGCATATAATTGGCGTAATCCCTTTACCTTATTACTTATTTGTTTAAGCACAAAACTAAATAATATAAGAAAGGATTTCCATATAATGTTTTCAGAAGTGATTAGGTATTACTTCACATGAAAATGTCCACGAAGTCAGTTGCGAAAGGTGTTAACTAGTGTCCAACAGGGACCCTGATTAGTGACGCGCTAAAAGCGAAAACCTGTGAATTATATTGAAAATAGTAAGTTATTTACTATACGAAGTTGCTTAACAGTGTAAGGTCGACTTTTTCTACATTTAATTACGTAATTTTTTAGTTTGTTTAGAAAATATTGAAGGTCAGGTATGGGTGATTTTTACTAATAATACTGCAATTCTTGTACTCTCGTACTTATTATATTATAATTAAATTGACATACAGAGCCCTAATAATAAAATGAAAGAGTTATTTTTGCCCTCTTTATTACTTGGAAGCTTTCTTATAGGTATGCGTAGGGAATGCACATTTGTGATCCAACGTCATTGCAGATGACGGATGAGAGATTCAGTTTGCGTAGGTTGTAGAAGTTTGCAGTTTGACTACATAAATCTAGAACGTTCTATGCTACCATAAAACTCCATGCAGGAAATCCAGGAGTCATTAAAACGTAGCGTAGGTACCTAATAATACTTACCTGTCTCACGAAGGATGGAATTACCTAGGGAGGGACTATGTTACTGAGAAAGAGAGTAGCTTTCCAACAGAGGAAGAATTTTTCAAATCGGTTAGTTAGTTTGGAGCCTTTAGGGTACAAACAACAAAAAAAATATTTCACTTTGTTATATCTATAGTATAGTTTGAAACCAAGTGAGCGACATGAAGAGTTTCAAAAGGACACTGATGCACTGTTATCAACTGTGTAGCTGCAGTTTCTGGCAAACTCTTCTAAGCATCACCTGTCTACATCAGCGTCTTACTTATTACGTAGATACCTACTTGTGTAAATTATTTTATATTTCATTTAGATCATTTTAACGTTTCATATCGATTGTGACACTTCGCATTGTTCCATTTAATGTGACCACAACCCTATTACACATTTCTGCAAGTAGAGACACATTAATGTGGGTAGATTATGATGCAATGTGAACATCACTAGGTCTCTTCAATATACACAATAGTAAGAAACGTCTCACGGCTCTATTATATGTCAGCAATTTAACATTTTCACTTTCTCGGGTGGTACTACTGTGGTCAATGGACGCTTCCGTAAAATAGGATTGTGTCTATACAATGCAGAGTATTTAATGCAAGATTTCGTGTCATCCTGAAGAGTACATAAGTAAGTATAGAGTAGACGGGGGGCGGTTAGTCATCCTTTTCATTGTTTTAATGGCCCATGGTGTTGCGTAACAATGATATCACAATGTGGTTCCCGTAATATGACGTGGTTCCTCGGCATATAGTTACTGAGCAGTGGCTATAGCTACATTAATATGAGTTACTCGTACCTAAGTGTGGTTTTATTACTACTGATTTGGTACCTTATAGAGTTCTGCTTTTTACAATCATATACAAAATATTTACTCTTCAACAAATGATTTTGATGCCTTAAATTATTTGGAGTGTTAAGATGATTCTTTGTTACAGCTAGATAATACAATAGTTAATTATTATAAGTAAGATATCGCCAATTACAAGTAATTTATAAAATTCATAAAATAAAATAATACTTTATAAAATTTTATAATACTTCTACTTAGGTACTGGCATTATAAAAAACTAAGGATACTTTTAGACTTTGTTTTATGTTTTATGGGTGTTATATCGACTGCAAGCAAGCAATACCTCCTATCTGACTCCGGGTGGATTTTAAAGGGGAACAATAAAACTTAATAATATCCTTATTCCAAGGTATAATGAGATACTGAAAATCTAAGTTTTCTTTTTTTACGGATAGTATCGATTAATAAAGTTTTTTTCTTTTTATTTTGAGTCTAAGGGTAGTTAATAGTAGATTCGAGTTTTTTGTAACAAAAATGTCAGATAGGAGGTATTGCTTGCTTGCAGTCGATATGGAGCTGAAAAAATGTGTCTAGACTGTAGATCGTATAAGAAGGAAGCTCAAAACCATACTGAGCTCTTTATAAAATACATCATGGCAAATATTTAAACTCAACAGCAGCTTAGGCACCTACTAGCCGCTAAGGTAATCTAATATTTTCTGGGTGAAGGTGTTTTATATAAGATTAAATATTTACAACGCACCCAACAACGCAGAAGGAACTCGTAATAGTGCAACAATATTTATAAATAAAAAAATATTCTACCTATGCAAGTGTTGATGCATGCGCGTGAACAATATGCGGGCCTCTGTGGTGTTCATAAAAAACAAAGGTTTAAAAACAATGAAGCTTAACTTTCCAAACCCTCATAATTCGACACCTTCAGAATTTAAAAGTACCTATGTAAGTACTTACATACCAATGAACTGTTCTAAAGCAACAGGCATAATTTTTGTTGCCAAAAAACGTGCGATTGGCCGCTATGATTCATCTCATATACCGAATACCTACCTATTACCTATGTACTAACCTTTTTATTTTAGTTGCAAACATAGCCAAAATTCCAAAAAAAATCGGTTACGTGGTAAGCATGAATTTTATCCCACACATCCCCACAAAAGGAGGATTCTTATAATCAAGGCAAAAAATAAGTTAGTAAATGTAGATAGGTACATATTTACAAAACTAACTGAGTCCAAGTTTTATTTTAAATTCACAAACATATAAAATACTTCCCGCTACTGGCATCACTAGATTCGTCTAGAATCGTTATTTTTATTTCTGTACAAAAGTTCGTATAGATCATTGGACGCCGCGTTGGTTTATTTTGGGCTCAAATAACTTTCGTGTTGTCGGCATTAGCCGTAGGTAACAGTATTCACAGATATTGGAAGGAGGCTGGACGCATTTAATAACTAAACTATAAGGAAAGTAGACCTAAACAACAATATTTTCATAAGTGAAACAATGTCATTAAAAATAGAAGCTGAAATTAAAGTAGAATCAGAACCGTGTGTGTTGACCTGGGGCAACAAGTTGTTTGTTGGCACTGAAGATGGTTCCATTAAAGTAAGTATAACACCTATAGCTACCCCTATACATTGTTTTTTATTTGTATCCATAAATAGTAACTAATAACAATCGATGAGCATGAGGACTTGTAATACATGAAGTTTAAGCTTATAAATGTATATTTTTAAGGCATTTGATGAGAAACTGGTGGCAAAGGAGTCCTGGGCTGCACATGCAGTACAGCCATTTGCTTTAGCTACTGATGGAGCCACCTTGTACTCCTCGTCCAATGACGGACCCATTAAAGTTTGGTCCATTACCGGGGCCAAAATCGCTGAACTACCAACTACAGGCGCTGACGTGGGCTCTCTTCATGTGTTTGACAAACAACTTTATGCTGGTGATGAAGATGGCAACGTGAGTGAACTATTCAATAACTAGATAATAATACCTTCTTAGGAACCTACAGACAAAAGTACCTATACCTGCCTACCTAAATCTTATCTTGAAAAATCTAATTACTTAGTCATAGGTAGGTACATAGAATAACTATTTACTAACTCTCAGATTTCATAAAAGAAGAAATTATTTAGCTGACCGAAAGAACGTACCTACTTAGGTATTAGGAGGTAAAATTACCCTACTAGATAATTAGGATAAGTATAAGTACGTAGGTATTCTATTCATAATACCTAGTTTAAACCTACCTGTTTATAAAACCTGTACCTAGTTTAAAAAAGAGTCAATTTTTTACATCTGTTTTTGATGGAATTTTAATTTAATTTAATTACTTACTATTACAGATTGCAGTCTATGAAAATAATGCATTGAAAGCTAAATACAATGTCTTGGAAGAGGTTAAGGACCTGTCGTTCTCCCCGCCGTTCCTGTTTACAGTTCGGGACCTCTACGTCACTGCCACAGAAATAAAGCCAGGTAAAACTATTATAATCTGCCATCTGTTTTTCTAAAAAAAAAAAATAATAATTGTAGGTAGGTAACTGCCTACCTTGTTATTTTAGTTAGCAATGTACGGTATGTACCTAATCTAGATACTTATTTACCGCCACCTGGCGGAGACTGTGAATAGTGTGCGCAAGGTAGAGGAATAATCTTAGTGCAAGTAGAGGACTAAAAATCAAATCGGGTATCAAAATCTCTTGCAATAAGAACATCAATAGCTTGTTGCTGTGTTGTTACTTGCGGCGTAAACAGTGCAGGCGTTGAATGATATTATTTTTTTAGTTTCACTATTACATGATCAGTTTGTTTTGTTTACCGAATACTCATTTGCCGGCCCTTTACGTAAAAATAGGTGTATTTAAAGTAAAGAAGCGGATCCACGGACTCCTACATAGTCATCATCCTCCTGCCCTTATCCCAATTTTATTTGGGGTCGGCGCAGCATGTTTTCCTTCCATACTTTTATATACATAATTAACATACTGCAATTTTTTGGCATAAATTTTACAGCCGATGTAGGAGAATAAGAAATAAATTCTACCACAATATAATATTTCCCTTTATTTCAGAGGAATCTAAGACACGTTTCACTACAAGGCACACAATGGAAGGTCGAGCTCCTTTGCGGATATCGGGAAATCGACTCGTATTCATGTCTCGGGATGGAAATAGCCTAAAATTACATGATTGCTCAATTGATACCAGTTTCAAACTGCTCCATGAAATAAAGGTCAGTATTGAAGGAGGAACGCACAGTCGGGATCTCGGGCCCACAGCATTAACGCGCCCGGCGCGGGCGAAACAAGGGAACACTATTGGTTTTAAATATTCTGACCCTCCTTATAAAGTCATAACGCGAACATCATAATACATTATATGCTTTGTTGAAACGTAGGTTCATTTACCCATAATAATTAAGCATAGTCGGTGTATCATAGTTTATTTTTCACAGGTCAGTGACATGATTGTTACAAGTTTGTCGACTAGCGGCGACTACGTGTGGACTGCAGGTTGGGACGGCTTCGTACGCCGTTGGAAGATAGCTGGTGACAAATTAGAACCCTGTGGGGAAATAAATCTTGGTGGCTGTGTTAATTCCGTTGCTGCCAATGGAGACAGTGTTTATGCAGCTGTGACGGGTGGGAAAATAGTTCATTTGCGATAGTATGTAGATATGTATTTATTTAGTTATCTAGAATTAAAATCTTTTCAATATCATATTGAAAAAAATAACAGATAAATAAGTTCTATCCTCATCCCTACTCAATGTACAACGTGCCGCGCCTGTAATCGGAATAGACACAATTATTAGCATACTTTTAGATACACTATGAAACTACCACATTAGACATGTGTAGAACAACTGCACTGATGTTTAGGCACAATAACATGCTTTATAATGAGGTGGAGAGTTTATGATATTTATTGTAATCGTGGGTGACCAATTTCTTTGTCACTGAAACAAAATCTTGGGTAGCTTTTACTACTCTTAGTAAAACCTTGCAAGTGCAAAGAACTAATCAAATGTGATTTTAAATTAATTATTATGGTGTCTAGATAAATTAGTGCATTTTATCAGGAAAATAAAGCATTCATTCAGTTTGCTGTTTTTATTTACCTCAAGAAACAAAATCAACCATGGATTTTACCATAAAGCAGTTTTAGATATGGATAATCACCATACAAGATCTTAGAAATACTTACAAAAGCTTAGTGCCATATTGGCAAGGATATTTTAATTGTTCATGTTAGGCATTGCTATTGGTGTGCCTTATCTTGTTAAATAAATAATTTTGAACCACACAGTTTATTCATTATTATTTGTTGCGTAGGAAACCCAAGTACCAGAATAAAATATCTCTGATATGGCTTTGGCTGTTTTTTAACATGCTTCCACCAGTACTATAAATTATGTGCACGAGTTCAGAACTAGGGTGAAAAAAAAAACATAAAAAGGAAAATAAAATACATGGTTCAGTTTTTAGTTAATGTATTATTTAAACAAAATTCATATATTTACAATTATCTAGGTTCATCTCTGAATACATACTTATTAAAAGTAAAAGTGATCATCTTTATAATAATGTAAGTACTGTAGTTAAAAAAACTACGCACATAAAGTGCAACAAACGGTTGTGGCCATTTATGTGGAATAAAAGATAATCACATGGTCTAAAAACTTTACTGAACCAATCTACAATAATATTGAAATAATAATTGCTGTACGCACAAATTAAATAATAGTTTCAAGATTGCAGATTTCCTCATCTTTGGGAAGATTAATTAACTTTGGATCGATGTAGTTAGGATCGATTGGAGGAAGACCTGCTTGTTCACGGCGTCGCAGTTCCAAAAATGCTTCTCTCTGAGCCCAGTCTCTTAGATGTGTATCGGGGGCATAAGCCCAGGCAAATCCTCCGAAGACTAAACACAATGTAACAGAAAAAAAGAACGATGCGTGGTGCATATTGGTATCTTCCTCTTTGTTATTATAATCAAACCCATAGCTCACCCAGTTCTTGTCTTCCTTGGGGTTAGAAGCAACAGCAGCAGCATCGCTGTTCTTTTTCGAAGTAGAAATGTTACGGCTTACTACGTTCAAATGGTTCCAAACGCATCTCTGCATTAAAGGCATGTGACGAAGCTTAATTAATCCAGCCATCGTACAAAGGATTCCTTTTTCCTTTAGTGTAAAAACAATTCAGGCAATTATTTTACACAATAAGGTTAAAAGTTGATTATGAAACCGTAAGATGAAAGAATCTACGGAAATATTCTACATTGACATTAACATATGAATGCCACTGACATTTTTATGTCACTGTCAGTAAATTATTGCCAGTTATGACCATGGACGTTTATTGGTATTATAGAGAGTCCGTCTATGTGTTTAAATATGCATCATCGACGTTTGCACCCGCGTATGTGGATTGTTAATTTCTACATGGTTTCTACATACTATAATGCGCAAGTGCGCACAGCATACAACCAGTAGAAAGTGTCATGGCTGGATAGTATGTTATAAGAAATAACATTTGCAACGTTTTAACAAAGCCGTTAAGTTGTACTTCGGCATTATTATCAACATCTGTAAATACCTTAATGAGCGAATTTAATATTAGGTCTTTACCTATGAAATTGCCGTTCTGCGGTAATGGCCATTTCAAATCTTAATATTTTTTTTGGCTAAGAATTGCAATTTCAAATTAATTTTATTAAAAAAACATGAAATTCATCTTCCAAAAAAACTTTTTTACAAAAAAATATAACCGACTTCCCAAAACACTAAAAAGCAAAAAAAAAAAACTAATTTTAGGTGCATCGGCCTAGAAGTCGATGTCTAATGGATGTCCCTAAGTTAATTTTGCCACCGACTTCTAGGCCGATGCACCTAAAATTAGTTTTTTTTTGCTTTTTAGTGTTTTGGGAAGTCGGTTATATTTTTTTGTAAAAAAGTTTTTATCTTCAGATTTTCAGTGAAACGAATCCACATAACTGGAAAGTTCTCATTGATACAAAGAATATAAGGCCAAACACGAGGTAGTTTTCATTTTCAGTTGTCGAGCTCCCTTGACCTTCTCTGGTCTCCATCATCAGGTCAGCTCCAAACTTTCACTGTTGCAAAGGTCTCGTCAATACGAATAATATAAGCTCAAACACGAGGTAGTTTACAGATTCAGCTGTCGAGTTCCCTCGACTTTCTTTTGTCTCCATCATCAGGTCAGCTCCAAACCTTCACTGTTCAATAGCGCTATCAGACATACATATGGGTGTCAAGGTTTAACCCTATGTATGCTTACAACTTTCGAAAGTTGCCCTCGATTTCTCAGGGTTTCCATCATCAGATCCTGACCTGATGACTATGGGACCAACTGGCAGCTATTCCGCGTCGAACAAAAAAAGAATCACGTAAATCGGTCTTTAAACCTCGGCGTAATCGATGTACATACATAGAAAAAAAAAAAAAAAACGTACCGGCCGAATTGAGAACCTCCTCCTTTTTGGGAAGTCGGCTAAAAAGTAGTCATTAGTTTATTGATTAGTGCTACATTGTCATCGCATTTCAATCTTCTTCTTCATCGTGGATACGTGAAAAAATCAAGTTATTATGGAATATGAGTACCGTGGTGCAACAACGCGGCACAAGCGGCACGTAACATCAACGACGTTTACGGAGCTAACACACTGCTAACTAACGCATCACCTGTTATTGGTGTGCTCGCTTCCGTTTTGGAAATTTTGACCTGAAAGTTGAACCGTAGACTTTGGTCCACAACGATGAATCAAAGGCGATTGTGGAAGCTGATGATACACAATCTATGGCTGAAGCTTTCGATGTTAGCGTCAAAACAATATTGATCCATTTGCGTCAAATTGGCAAGGTAAAGGGTGACCCACGAACTCAATGAACGCTAGCGCGAAGTACGCGACGAGACGTGCCTTGCACTGCTCAACATACACACAAATTAAAGATTTTTTCCGTCGTCCGTCAGTCACCAGACCTTGTGCCCACACACTACAACTTTTTCCAGAATTTGGATAAGTTTTTGTCGGGTAAAAAATTCAGTACCCGAGAGGCAGTAAAAAATGCCTTTGAAAAAATTGTTGCCTCCCGTCCAGCTAATTTCTTTAAGAAGGGCATCAATTCACTGCCACTGCGTTGGCAAAGAAGCATTGATTGCATGGGTAATTACTTTGATAAATACAAATAAAAAATACATGAAAAAAAAAACGTTTACATTTTTTCATACAAAACGGCAATTTCATAGGTAAAGACCTATTATTTTGAATCTGAGTTGAGAGTATGGATGTTATAGCGCAATATTGCGATAATGTGCATTTATTTACGTTTAGGGTTAAATGTTATCAACTCCGATAAACAATATTTTATTGTTTTTTTGTTGTTCTCGGATTACTGTTGTAGACCTCAGGCAGTCCACAGTCCACACTCAACACTGATCTACAAACATTGACTTGTAGTATAATGAGTACGTAGTACATCGATGTCTACAAAGCATAGACAATTTGCTCAGCTGTCAAGTAACCAAGTGTCAAATTGATAGAAGTTCTGCCTGCTGAAGTCAGAAGTGCTTGCTGAAGCCCCGGGTTTCATGTAAAGAAAAACAATTGAGTTTGGTTTACAAGTAAATAAGGAGTCCTCCTATTTGTTCGTACTTCGTATTCCCAATTTCTTCAAAATGGTTGTGCGTCAGTACAATGAAGAATTGAAGTATCTTGAAAAGATCAATCCATATTGCTGGAGAATCAAAAAGGGTTTTCAGCCTAACATGAACGTGGAAGGAGTTTTTTACGTAAATTCGACTCTTGAAAAGTTAATGTTAGACGAGTTGAAGAATTCCTGTAGACCAGGAATGACTGGAGGTTTTCTCCCGGGTGTGAAGCAAATTGCGAATGTAGCGGCTTTACCGGGTATCGTGGGCCGGTCTATTGGTTTGCCGGATGTACACTCTGGATATGGTTTCGCTATAGGTAAGTTTTTTAGCTATTTGTATCCTATTAATATTTATATTAAATATTTTATACATTACAGTACTCCCACTACAGAATACTTTTTAAATTGAGGCAATATATTAATAAATCAGTCATTATTATTAAAAAATAACAATTAAAATATGTCATGTAATTTTGTTGTAAAGGAATATTTTCCTTACACGTATGTGTGTTTACTATGGTAAAATATTCACAAATTGAAAAATATGCCTATGTTTCCATAGTTTTATGTGTAAGTATTAAATTTTTTGTTGTAAATGTCCTAAATCCTTTGCACAGCCTTTGCTATGCCTAAACCTGAAACTTTTTTTATTTATTTCTTCGTAATTTTTTGTTTTTATTGTTTATTTATGATGCAAGAATTTCGAGCTTTCAAAAAATGATGCAATATGTAGATAAGTCAGACAATGAGTAATGCGTATGAACTTCTTTGTTTCAGGGAATATGGCAGCTTTTGATATGGCTGATCCACAGTCAATTGTCTCTCCTGGGGGTGTGGGTTTTGATATTAACTGTGGAGTCCGCCTATTAAGAACCAATCTCCATGAGAAAGATGTCCAGCCTATTAAGGTACTTACAAGGATTTAAATAGGGTAAACTAGGGGATTATTATTGTAGTCTTTAGATAATTTTATAAGCAATTCCACCCCTAGAATGACCCACTGACCAAGCTTTTATTACCCTAATTCATTTTAAATTATGGTCAATAGCCTTCTTCAATAAATGGACTTTTAATAATGTTTATTTTATTTCCTTTACCAGGAGCAACTTGCACAGAGTTTATTTGACCACATCCCAGTTGGTGTGGGGTCTAAGGGAATAATTCCTATGAATGCCAGAGACCTAGAAGAAGCTCTAGAAATGGGAATGGACTGGTCTCTCAGGGAGGGTTATGTCTGGGCTGAAGACAAGGAACATTGTGAGGAGTATGGGCGTATGTTAAATGCTGATCCTTCCAAAGTCAGTCTGCGTGCCAAAAAGAGAGGTTTACCACAGCTGGGTACCTTGGGTGCTGGTAACCATTATGCAGAGATTCAAGTAGTAGATGAAATCTATGATAAATATGCTGCTGGAAAAATGGGTATTGAACGACTTGGGCAAGTGTGTGTAATGATTCATTCTGGAAGTAGAGGGTTTGGCCATCAAGTAGCTACTGATGCTCTTGTTCAGATGGAGAAAGCTATGAAAAGAGATCAGATTGAGACAAATGATAGGCAGCTGGCTTGTGCTAGAATCAATTCTGTTGAAGGTCAAGACTATCTCAAGGCAATGGCAGCAGCTGGTAACTTTGCGTGGGTCAATAGAAGTTCAATGACATTCTTGACCCGCCAAGCATTTGCCAAGCAATTTAAAATGGCACCTGATGACCTGGATATGCATGTCATATATGATGTATCCCATAACATTGCAAAGATGGAAGAACATGTTGTAGATGGAAAAGTTAAGACCTTATTAGTACACAGAAAGGTAATTTAGATTTATCTATATTCATTAGTCATGCAGTGGCCATTGCCTCACAACATAAATAACATTTTAAAAATAATTTCAGGGTTCTACAAGAGCTTTTCCTCCACACCACCCACTCATACCTGTGGATTATCAGTTGACTGGTCAGCCAGTCCTGATTGGTGGAACTATGGGCACATGCAGTTATGTATTGACTGGCACTCACCAGGGCATGACTGAAACATTTGGCTCTACCTGTCATGGAGCTGTAAGTAAAATAGGTGTCCTTTTGAATTTTTAAAAAGTAGGATTATTTTAATTTAGAATTAATACAGAACTGGTTTTGATTTGTATCACTCTTTGCAATACTTTAAGCTATTTTGCTTAAAAAATCTGGATTTGTAAAACAAAATGTCTTTTTGAGAATGTGATTATTTTCTACATATTTAATATCGAACATCCAACTTTCGTCAGAATGTCAATAATATGATAAATTAGATGTTTATCAAACCTGGAACCTGATGATTAGATAAACATTACAATAACATAATTACCTAATTGTTTATTTATTATGATTGATGACTAATTCTCAAATTAAGTGTGCATACTTATTTTCATATTGTAATTTCTAGGGTCGAGCTTTATCCCGGGCAAAGTCGAGGAGGAACATAGATTACAAAGAAGTTCTCACAAAATTAGAGGAACTGGGTATTTCTATTAGAGTTGCATCACCAAAGTTGGTTATGGAAGAGTCTCCTGAATCTTACAAGAACGTCACAGACGTAGTTAATACTTGCCATGCCGCTGGCATCAGTAAGAAAACTGTGAAGTTACGACCTATTGCAGTTATCAAAGGCTGATGTCATTTTGTATTTTTGATTGTATTGCAATATTTTCATGTAACCACGAGACTACTTAAGTGATATTGTATTTTTACTATTATTTATATATACATAAAAATACTTATTTTTAATTTAAGTGATTTTCATACTTAAGTTTGCATTTCTAAATAAAATAACATAAATATTTAGTAACGGCTTTTATTATTGTAACAACAATTAATTAACAATTCAGCTATAATAAATTAATACTTTACAACTAACTTTGGAGGTATACAGAATTGTTCTACTAATGACTTGGTAATGGCTGGGAATTGAATCCCCTTGATTAGATAACTTTTAATTTATCTGCTATTATCACTAGAAGGGCTGTGCCAATGAAGAACAGACCAGGGGGTATCACTGCTGTTGTACGATCTGTTTCATCTGAAATAAACCGATTTTTTAAAGCACTCGTTAGCATTTATTTCATGTTTACCTACAATAAATTTTTAATGTAGGTAATAATAATTGTTAAAAGGTCGAATACTGAAACGCCGCTCAATTTTAATGACAACTCTCAGCTAGAGCTACCTCATTCTATTCACTGTAATACAACACTTACGTTAGTTAGAATATTGAAACGCCACTCTTTATCGAGAGATCGACTAAGGTTAGATTACGTTTTCCTCGACAGAAATACTTTTCAAGTTGTACTTAAGGTTGAGTAATTTGCAGCGAATTAAAAAAAATATTACCAGGGCATAACTTTTCCTTCTCTTCGCTTCCATCTGAAGTCCATGCTAAACATTTGCTTAGAGCCTCTTCCCATCGGACGCGCCTGATGTCGCGTTCTGTAATGTTGTATTTGTTTCATAAATAAACGAGCAATATAATACTTTTTATGGATAATCAAGAAATACAAGTGGCAATTCAGTGCCAGATGAGGCAAGAGACCTGGGGCCTATAATTTGAAGTCCTAGAAAAATCTCCAAAGTGCGTGGGTCTAAAATATTCGTATACTCGACCTTCAGAAGTAGTCGCTGGTATAAAAGTATCGGCTGGTGGACTCGGAGTAGACGTTGGCCACACTCGCAGTGCTCGGCCCGCCACTATTGCTGCTCCCAGAGCTGTACTTTCCATCATGAGGGGCCGAATCTGAAAGTTATACCTAATGGTAACCGTAATATGCAGTTCTCCCTAATATTAGTATATATCGTCCTTAGGAAATATCTGGGTGTAGCTACGTTTAAGTGGTAAAATACAGATCATTCAAATGTAACTTCGTTCCTTATCCTGCCATGAAATGGAACTTTTCTTATTTTTGCCAGATTTGTTATAGCTTGCCCTTTCTCTGTTCCAAATTATCATTGTATTACAAAATTAAGTCTTAGGTACATACCACTGGAATACCGAGAATATCTGCTTGCATTTGCATTAGCAGGGAATTCTGTGCCATACCGCCGTCGGCAAGCAAGCGGCCCAGCGGCGCGCAATCAGCCGCCATGGCTGTTGCCACACTTCGAGTTTGATGGCACACTGATTCCAAAGCTGCTCTTACTATGTGCTCTCGACGCGTCTTTGCACTTATTCCACACATTATGCTGTCGATATAGATTTTTTTAAATGAGTATTTAATTAAAATTAACCTTAAAATTTGCTTATATCATGATTTACCAACCCTCTAGCGTCTTTTCTCCAATATGGAGAGTATAAACCGTTAAATGCTGGCACAAAACAAATGCTTCCTTCATCATCATCATTGACCTCTGAAGCCAATGCCTCTGTATCTTGTATGTCACTTATAAGCTCCAGACCATCTCGCAGCCACTGTAATGTGTCACCTAAATAATATCAACAATATCAATGAGTCTTTTTTCAGTAAGAAAGAAGCAAGCTATGCTAATATAATTTACCTGCAATGGCAACAGATCCCTCTAAAGCATAGACTGGCGGCGCATCTGGGCCCAGTTTATAAGCTACTGTAGTCAGAAGACCTTGTTGTGAGTGAATTATTGAATCTCCTAAAAAAAAATATGTTTGGATTAGGGAATGACAGAAAAATAATGTTAAAAAGAATGTACAGTAATATGATAACAGTAACAAATTACCTGTATTGTACAACAAAAAACATCCAGTACCGAAAGTACATTTGACTTGACCAAACCTCATGCACCCTTGTCCAACAAGAGCTGCTTGTTGATCTCCTAAACACTGAAACAAGAATGCAACATTTAATACAAATACACCTACATGTAGCATGAAACTAATGGTTCGGAAGCTTTGAGCGCCCACGCTTGCTTTTTCAAGTCACGAGTGGAACGCAGATGTGAGTGGGTACAAAGTAGTTGTTGTGATTCAAACGTTAGAATTACCTGGCGTGAGTGGAACCTCGAATTGGAACTTTTTTTCACATTGGACCAATCGCGAATTCGATTAATCGTGATTTTTGTTTTACTTGGACCATTTGCACCTAAAGGAGTGATATCACCTATGAGCTTCAACATAGGCATTCAATAACAATAGATACTGACCCCAGCAATAGGAACACCAAGCAGGGATCCAGTTGAAATGTAACCATATATTTCAGCTGAACTTTTAATCTTTGGCAGAATTTCCAATGGTATGTCGAAAAAACGTAATAATCCTTTATCCCATTTCAGGCTTCTCAGTGACATTAGTTGAGTTCTTGAAGCGTTTGTGACATCTGTTATATGAGATCCACCATGGCTGCCACCGGTCAGGTTCTGAAAATAGAAAAATTTTTTTATGTAGTTTAAGAGAAAGAATGGACAGATTTACTATGGTTAATAAAATATTATATCATTGTTTTATTCTATATTTTGGTAAAAATAATAATGGAAAATAACAAGGAATTTACACCATAATTATATGTATTTACCCAAATCAACCAGGAATCCACAGTGCCCGCCATACATTCTCCAGCTTTGACCGCATCCTTCACGGCAGATACATTTGTTAACAGCCATTTCAGTTTAACAGATGAGAAGTATGTAGACAAAGGAAGTCCACTAGTCTGAGTAACAGCATTAACACATTGTGCACCTTTGATTTTGATCAGTTCATCTACAATGCTTGACGTTCTCACATCCAACCACACTGAAATCATATAAAACTATGAGCTTATCAATATTTTTTTTAATATCAAATTATTTAATTTACACAATGTTACCTATGGCACTGTACAGGGGTTGTCCAGTTACAGAATTCCATACTATTGTAGTTTCCCTTTGGTTAGTAATACCAATCCCCACAACATCCCCTGGGTTGATATCCAACTTCCTCAGATTGTCAATAGTCACCTGTAATGACAACCATGCTCATATTGAAACAGTAATCATTGTTTATCATGTTATTGCTGCAAATAATAAACATATATTATTTGTTCATCATAATTTAAAAATAAACTATAGGTGCTGTCCTGGAGCACATGATGCCTAATTATTATAGTAATTTTCAGCTACAACTATAGTTCTACTGGTTATTTATTGCTTTCATAGTTCTGATAATTTTCTAGTGGTTTATTGTATCTGATAGCAAACAATAACATAAATATTCATCTTACACCTTTTTACCCTAATTTCAAATAAAAGGCAGGTAAGTCTGAGGTCAGATAGGCAGTTGCTCTGAATAAAACTGCTGCGTTCGATTGGACTGGAAGCCGATCTCAACGTAGTAATGAAAAGGCTAGGCAGATGATGATAATATACAATTGACATTGTTTACCTATTATAGACATGTTTTTTTTTAAATGTGCATGCTCTAGTAAAAATAAAATTAATATAAATACCTAAAATTAATATATGGTATAATCAGATTTCAAATTTATTACTTTGTACTTACAAGTGCTCACCAGTTTCTCAACAGAAATAAGTAGATGTTACATTGATAAAAATATAATTTTAGTGTATTACCTCGATGCATTCTAATACCGCGTTTAGTATTTCTAAAGCATCTTGTTCTATCCATCCTTCTTGGGGACTAAATCTTTTCAATGATATTTGATGATAAGTGAGAACTTCTGAGGTATTTGCTGCAAACACCTGTAAACAATGTAATAGTATACAAATACCAGCCGCATCATAAGTTAAAAATAGTTAACATTGTTTTAAAAAAAATACCAGAAACTTGACATTTGAAGTTCCTTCATCTACAGCACCGATGAGAGGACCGAATTTGCCGAATTCCCGCATAATAACTTTGTTATTACATAGTGAAATAAAGTCTTGTTTTAGCAAGGATTTTAGTTAAAACCTTACTAACTTTTCAAATAGGTAAATCAATCAGCTGATACAGAAAGTCACTCATTCACAGATATAGATACTATCATTGGTAACCAAAGACAAGACACTAATAAAGTCGCGACCCCTCAGACCGAATATTAAAATATTTTTTTCATGTTTAAAGTAAAGAATAAGTTTCAATTACTTCCAAAACTGAGCATATGGCTTGGACTTTGTAAAATGGCTGGTTATGAAGAATAATATTTGAACTGATTATTCTCGGGAGCCATGGGACCGATTTGATTAAAATATTTGGTCGTAGAGTTCGGAGTACATTAAACGACTCTCACTATTTATAATGTACTCTAAATTAACTGCTTCCTCCCCCTGGGCCAACTCTGAGCTCAGACCCTGGCATTGTGCTTTGTAGATTTAGTTAAATTGTGCGATTTCAATGACTGATAGTCTAGGCTAACCCTTACTCTGGAACGAAACTGTATCATCCATCGCTTAATCGATTGCCACAAAATTCTTGGTTTCATACGAGTTTGACAACTGTTGTCAATTTTGACAGATTGACGTTTTGTCTTTCGGTGTTCTTGTTTCTCGGTTTATAAATAAACACGAAAATTGTTGTGAATTTACATTTATAACCAAGAAAATATGCCTCCTGAAATTAGACTTACTGTATCCCAAAACGACAAATTAATACAGACTATTACTAAAACAGTAGAAGGTCAACATTTAGTTAAGTCCCTAGAGGAATTCCAAATAGAAGCGAATGCCGCATTGACGAAGATGATAGAAGAACTCGGTGAAATTGGAGAAGCTGGTTAGTTTCTTTTCCGCTTCGACAGGTCTTGATCTTGAACGCAGAGGATCAATTGATAAGCTCATCCTACATTAACAACTCTTTAGCTTTTTTGAACCCTTGCTGGTGTCCGAGTACCAGTGCCTTCTGTCGTCAGCGTTCCATTAAATAGTTACTGTATAACCCGCCATTGGGAAAGACTGGTCTGACTAACTTCTAATAAAAAATAAATAACCAACTCAATAATACTCTGTTTAAGGTGGTGATGCTAACTTGGAGGATGATGAGGATGATGATGATGAGACTGATGATGACGCTGACAGTTCCCTTTCTACAAGTGAGGATTCAAAAGGACACAGTACCTCCAAAAGGAAGAAACATAATTGAACACCTTGTGACTGTGAATATTTATATCTTTTTAAACATTAGTTTCTTAATTATATTGTTCAGTTGATATTTACTGTTTTCTTTATGGCTCAGCTTTAATTTAATTTTGTACCATTTTAGGATCAGGCTTTCAGGCTATACTGATCTGATTTAAGCAAGGGACATTGCTGTACTTGGAATTACACACAGTCCAAGTTTAATATAAAAAATACATAATATGGTATGTCTTGCATCACAATTTGGTTCAAATTGGACTGCTTATCTAGTGACAAGGTACTCCAGTTTTCCTCCCACTATTTCCATCTGTCACACTTTGGAAAAGCCAAAATTATCTTTTGGTTGCAGGAAGTCTTGTTGTTTAGACATGATTTTCTCCTGTAAAACATCATCTCCCGAGTCTTTTCACAACTTATGGGGCTGTCTACCAGTCCAAGCAGATGCAGCTAAGTAACAATGCTTTTTTCTGCTATAAAAATTCACAGTAAATGTATTGTATGTAGGCACCACGGTCAGGGTTGTATAGGTCAGTGATATATGAGAGCTTGTACATTTACCAAGCCCTGTCGCCGTTTGTGGCTGCGGCGCACCGTGCACAATTTAAAAACCAATGACTGGGTGCTATGCCATGCCTTGTACAAGTTGCACATCTTCTTTGGTCTCAAAAAATAAACGTTTTTTTTCAACACAAATGAAAACACACTGTACGTTTAAAAGCTCTTACTAGCTTAAAAAACCCATCCCAATATTGACTAGGAAGCTTTGTTCCTCCTATTTTTTGAATAAATGGACACCATTAATTTCTTAATAAGCGTCAAGTATACATAACTATGTACCACATTTTTTCCTTTATTTATTTA
This sequence comes from Helicoverpa zea, assembly GCF_022581195.2. Lineage (NCBI taxonomy): Eukaryota > Metazoa > Arthropoda > Insecta > Lepidoptera > Noctuidae > Helicoverpa > Helicoverpa zea. The sequence continues at coordinate 6,929,816 of NC_061457.1, forward strand.
CAACGAGCTGTTTGCCCGCGTTTTCACCTGCGTTCCGTGAGAACTTCTTCCCGTACCGGGATAAAATAAAGCCTGTTATGGTACTCGGGAATAGTGTAACTTTCCAACAGTAAAAGAATTTTTCAGATTGGTTCAGCAGTTTTGAAACCTTTGAATACAAACAAACAAAATGCGTCTCTATTATATGTACCTATAAGTATACATAAAAATTAAACACCTGGCCATATTATTTAAAGTATATTTTTATTCAATATTCTTAAATGCTAAAGTAACAAGTTTGATACTCGTTTATTTACAAATAGTTGTATTTACATTACGTTACAACATTTTTAGACATATTGTACTATGAGTTCCTATGGTGAACACAAATCAAATGTAATTCTTGTAAGGTGTCGATTATTATCTTGGAGATACAAGATTCGTAATAGATCCAAAATATAATTTAAAATAAAAACTGTACTTATGTGCGTGTGTACAATATTCGATTTGTAATAGTCAAACTGCAGTAATGTAGAAGAAAGTGGTTTACCCACGTATTTATATCGTTTAAATCTCTTGGTTTTATTCACAATATGTTAAACCTAAGTACTAGGAATAAATAGAAATTTAACTAAATATGCTGTACTATTCTAATGGAATGACTTTGATCACGAAAGTGTTAAGGAAACGTACAAGTTCCTACTTACACTTACATCACGTCGACAAACTCTGAATGTCTCTCTGCGTCAATTTGTTTAAAAAAATCTAAATACATACTTACTATTAAACTTAATACTGTTTTTAGGGTTGTTTACTTAGTTTCAAAATGAGTTTTAATAACCCTTATGTATGTGGTATGAACTTAGTAGATTATGCACAAAAAGGTTCTTCCTTTGACAGTATAAGTAAAATCGAAGATTATTTGAGCTGACAAAACGAACAATCGCCTTCAAAACAAATACTTGAAAACTATGCCAGCACTACTTCATTATTATATCTAGTAGGTCGAGTGCGGTCGCCGCCTCATTGTAAATTAATGATAATTATGATGGAATACCGTCTCGTTTCATTATCTTACTGTCTTGTTTATACTTGATATCAAAGCATATCTCATGCTATTGCAGAAAGTAGGTATGTTCTTATTCTCTAAGTTGTTTTCAGACTAGTTGATAGCAGGTTTGTCGTCCGGTTGCTCGGACTCTGAGTAGCAAATATCGCATCCAGTGACACCGCATTCACATAGAGATGTCGGACGTATTGAATGACGCAATTTCTGAAAGAAAAGGAAGAGTTATATAAAAGTTGGTATGTTACAAACATGTGACGTGCCTTACAGTCAATAAATAAATATATTTCGTGGACAACTCTGATCTCTGGGCAAAATTAAATATTGAATGTTAGTATTCTTGTTATGTCTAGTCTGCTGACTGATACTGAATGATAGTGTTTGCTAGTCTTTGTGGATCGTATTCCATTTTTAAACATTTGTAATATTTCATTGCACTGATTGCGGAGCAAAACAAACCAAAGTGGATTTGTTTCAAGGGCAATTTTTAATGAATCTTCAACTCATCATGTCTTACTTCTCTCCAATTATTTCCGGGCGATCCGATAACGACGAAGACTGCATACACTGGTATGCAGAGCAGTGAGAGAGAAGCAATGATCCAACCGAGCGCCTGCGCCCATGTGGGATACTGATACTGGCGGTAGCTGGGCGGTGTATAGTCCACCATGCTGGCCACCCACAGCGCTAGCAGAAGCGCCGGAGTCGCTATCAGCCAGCACACTCGGAAGTACAGCGATGGACGACGACCTGGAATCATACCAACACTAATAAGGGCCAATTCTCTCCTTGCATACAGTTTTGTAGCCTTCAAGAGGGCGGCTTATGGGAAAGGTTTTCGGTCGGGGGCTTATGGTTCTGAAATTATGTACTTCAGTTGGTACGCATACTGGCGAAATAGACCAGGTTATCGTCAAGGCTAATGCCATGATGTCGTACGTATATCATATACTTGTATGTCTTTCGATAACATACTTAGGCAGGTGTTTTATACACATTACATAGGGTGTGGCGAATCATAAAGTATTGATAAAGTAACAATTACGATGAGCCATCGTTATTTATTCGGACGTAGGTTCAGTAGAATGCAAAAAAATATGATTATTATCTCTGAGAGTAACAAACAAACAAAAGCGGAAGTTGCGCAGTAGAAAATGGCAGGACATCCCGTGTGTATGTATAAATTACAATAAGTAAGTATTAATATTAGGTGCAATGCGCACAAAAATACGAACATATTTAACTCGACTGAGTCGTAAAGGGTCTCTACGGTTTGCTTAAGTAATGATTTAAATGATTGACTTATTGAATATAAACAGGTAGATTTTTTAAAAGCCATGTCAAGTAGACACAAATAAGGGACAGTTTTTCTCCTGGCCAAACAACAAAACATACCCGTATCACAGAAAATTCGAGAAAAATACGAACCTGTCATTTGTTTAATATTTCTAGAAAGTCTTCCTACGCCATAAAACCAAGCTATGGCCACGACTTCGAAGAAGGCGAGATATGTGATGCTGAGTGATGCGGCGTAGTAGTCCATTAGTTGGAACACGTATATGCCGCTGTGTAGTATGTGTGGTAGGCCGAACACGAGCGACACCCCGCACACACAGAGCACCAGCAGCTCATGGTACACCAGCCGTCTGCGAATCATGTCTGGGAACCCGTCTTGAATTGACGTCACTACTACTTCCACTATGGCAAACTGAAAAGTGTTATATATGTAGTTAGAGTAGTAGGTAATTCATTTGCCCAGTTCATTACAACAGTGTGTGCAATGTTTTGATTATATTCACCTGGCTATTAAGTCCAAGACAAAGGAACATAAAGAAGAATAGTACGGCCCATAATTGAGAAGCTGGCATTTTTGCAATCGCTTGCGGATACACTACAAATAATAATCCAGGACCTGAAATGAAAATAAGTATTGATAAATAAAAAAAAAAAAAACTGTCAAAACGTGTATAATACTGAAGTAATCCAGGAAACTTACTATCAGCGATGACGTCCTTCACGGGAGTATTTTGTTCAAAAGCAATGTTTCCAATAGTGGCAAACGTGAAGATTCCCACGATGAGACTGGTGATTGCATTGATTAGTGAAACAGCCACGGTGTCATGTAGGAAGTTATTATCGAAACGATTATACGAAGCGAACATTATCATGGATCCAAAAGCAACACCAATCGAGTTAAATACTTGTGATGCTGCGTTCACCCATGGTCTTGACTGTTTCAAAAGTTCCCATTCTGGCTTGAAGAAAAATCTCAGTCCTTTATCAGCTCCATCTAATGTCAAAGAGCGTCCGAGGAAGACTATAATCAGCAGAAAGGGCAGCGTTGTGGTGATATACCGTACTTTGGCAGAAGACTTGATGCTTTTCCACAGAGCGAAGTAAACTAATACCCAAGCACAGACCAAGCAAGCTGCTAGCTCCCACCGCATTCCATTAGGGAATTCTATTCCGGCGCTCATGCTCAATACCTTTTTCCTGAAAAAAAGGAGGCATTTAGATAATATTCTAACTTAAACCTTGACGACATTTACAAACCAAAACATTCATAAAAACGGTTATAGAAAATGTTTGAGAGTGAAAACATAAAAATATAAATAAATAGATAAGAAGCCAATGGATGGATATTTCTATTAACATAGTATTACCTACATATTAATCGATACAAAAAAACGAAGATCCCAACGTGAAATATATTTGCTCTCTGCACATTTTTCTCATTCCATCCTTTGCTATGTTCCTGTTTTGGATTGTAAATGTTGTTCTTAGAATTCAGATTGTACCTATAAGCATTTATTTCATCTATGCCCAGTTGCAGTTGCTTAGCTTATCTTAAGGACTCATTAAGCTTGGAACCGGGTGATAGACATCATTGCGGAACTGAATCAACTTCCAAATTTGCGGCATGCGGTATGACTTGGTCATTGATAATAATTTATGACTTATCGAGAACTACACAGCATGCAATTTTTATTAGCCCTTAGGTGACAGCACTAGTTGGCTGGGCGTGCTACAGTATTATTCATTCCGGAACTTGAAATGAATGATAACATAACATTTAAGTACGTGAGGTTAGTATTTTTGACTACTAATCGGAGTTCCAAAAATATTGTGAATTTATCAGTGATGCGATTATGACTAATAGATAACGAAATGGGCGTTGCGAATTTACGTACATTGCGAGTTGTATAATACGACAGGTAGGTAATTAATATATTTTTGCAAGTACTTCATCTAGATTATTGATTATGTAAAATAAGTGATTGCAATAATGGATAAGACAAGACCTAAGTTAATTACTTAATAATTAATGAATCGTTAACCTGATAAGTTGTATCTAATATTTAAAAATAAACATTGGTCCCTAAAATTATTCTGAATAACGAGCACGTTTACGGCATCGGCTAAAAAAACGGGGTTTATAGGTGCTCAAAATCTTACTCAAAGAACTGTTCGGTGGGTGTCTGCGAGCCATTCGGCTTGGTCATGTTGTGGTTGGGCACCCAGCACTGCGGCGTGTTCCATCGGTTGGAGCAACTCGCCCACGGCACCTCCGTCTTAAACGATGTGAAGAAGTAGTATATTGCCCACGCTATTATAACCGCGTAGTATGTGGACATTAAAAATGAGATCACTACGCTTGCTAAGCCCGCACCTGAAATAATATCACATATTCTTTGGTCACATTTGTATCCAATTATATTTTCACAAGTCAAGAAAGATAATTGTTTTTTTGCTCTACCTTTGAAGAGTGGGCAAATTTGTGACAGGGCACCAATGGGACCGTGAGCTGTGTACTGGCCCACAGCCAGCTCCATGAAAAGCATTGGCACACCGCATACTAAGAGTATTATGAAATAGGGTATGAGGAAGGCTCCTGGAACAATATTTTTTAAATTTTAATTTACACATTTAATATGTATTTTTTCACAGCGATGAATGTAGAATTATTATACATAGATATGATAAATAATTCGTTTATGCAAACCAACTTTCCCAAAAATGGGGATAAAATATATATTGGTATTTTCATGCACCCTAATTCCTATATATATGTTATAAGATAAGTAGATAGACACAATAAGCTCAGCGTTTATGTGAGCCTGTCAGTATTTTGGACAAGTTTTTATGTAATTAAAAATTGTTTTAGCTTGAAAACTGATTTTGTATGTCCGTCCTCATTTTGAGTTAATCTTGCTTATTACTAGGATGCAGTCGATATAGTAGGTAATACTAGCTCTTTTTCCTACAGTTACAGTGTTCCAAGATAAATACTTCCCGTGCCGGATAAATAATAGCTTATTTTTAACTTCAATGTTTAAGTTATAATAGTTATGTATCCCTAAGTAAATCTTCGTATTCTACCAGTTTTATATTCTACGGGATTTATGTCTTACCAACAAAAAAATGTTTTTTACATTCCAGTCGTGAAATTACCACAGCTTCTAAAGTGAATGACCGACTGATTGTTAGCTATTAGATGGAAGAGTACCGAAATGATCATTATCACAAGATCCGCCCACCAAAGGGGGACTCTTTCTGATTTGAAATAATCACCAAAGAAATAGACCTGATCTAAGTGGGGTTGCCTAAATGTGTTATTGAGTGTTTAATACAAGTAACACACGTATCAGTGTTCGAAATAGTAGAATTGGGATACTTATTTATTCGTGTCCCACTCTACAGTGTCTTGTCAGACCCCACGTGAGAATAATTAGTGCACGCGGGACGCATCTGGATAAACTTAGCCAAATGTGTGAACCAAGGCATATAGATAGGTACGTTGTTAAATTGAGACAAAATGTTATCAATAGCCTACATTAAATAACTCAAGATATTGATTATTTGTGGGGCAGTTTCGAGTAGACATCGTTGCGCCAATTATATCCTTGATACCAATGAGTTGACCTACAGGAACTGTCGCAATTAGTGTGGTCGTTTGCTCATCCGATTATGTGGGCAAAGGTAGGTGGAGTCATTAGCTCTACGCTCTGATGACCAGTAAACAATTTTCCATAAGCTGTTATAAGGCATAATATCGTTTGTAGTTGTTAGGACAGCGTACTAGAGTACAGTACCTATAACAATTGGAATATTTGCAAAGGCACGAGAGCAGAGGCAGTTTTTGTGACTGACTAGAGAGCGTTTAGGTCACTTAAGATTGAGACGACATTATCTAGCACAAAACCCTCGTTTAAACATGTACCTAGATACATATTTGTTTCCACGTCGTAAGTATTTATTTTGTTGATGTAAGTACTTATATGGCAACTTTAGTGTTATCGACTTCTTAGAAACGAATAAGTACTATTTAGCAGCATAGGTCTTGTATGCCGTAATCTTGAGGGATCATATATCATCGAGGACATGTTTGAAACTATACATAAGTAGGCATGAAGACTTATATCAATGTGACACATCGTGACGTCATGAATATATCAATGTATAATAATATGTTTTATGCAAAAATGTTGAGTGTATAAACAAATGTCATTATAATATCTGCAGTGATTTCTATGTATATCTGGTGATAAATCATTTGATATCTTGTAAATACGTCGAGGTGGTGTCAAGTATCAGTTTACCGTAGGAATCAGTTGTAATTCACACCGTATTGTAGTGTCGTTGGATCGTGTTGGAGCCTCGGTGTCAAGCAGCGAGTTAGCACGCCGCGACACAAACACACAAACATCGCTTGGACACGATCTCGCACTCATGTGTACATTACATATTTTACCTTGGTGACTAAGTTCTTTCCTGTTATTTGAGATTATTATTTTCTGTTCCATGTAAGGCGCCATCGTTATGATGTTTACATTATAAAAATAACTGACTGTAAATAAATTAAACTGAAGAGTACCTAGTATTAGATAGGTACACGATATAATGACGACGACGTCATAAAAGGGCTGATTTCCCACGTTTTAACATTAATAAAATAAACGACGATTATGAAAATCGCTCATTTATTCCAAACTTTACAGTTTTAAATTATTGTTAACAGGAAACTATGTTCGTCTCCCAAGTTTCAGTTTGTAGAAGTTCCCGTGCATAGAATAAAAAATATTTCATAAATAAATAGTAGTATCTAATGCATCTTTAATCTTAAAACACGAGTTATACTCTGTTTTAAACCAGAAATTTTTTTATGTAAAACGAAGCTAAGAGACCAATTGGTATCCATAACGTGATTCATAAGAAACTTTGTTGCTAAGGACAATGATCTAAGAACCGTAGCGGCTCACAACTCATAAAAAAATATCGAGTAGTTATATAATTATAAACAAATAATAAAAACATAATCGATGTCCTCAACGTCGTCACAATTGTGTCCACATTTCATGCTTGGATCATTTTTGCCAAGTGTAAAGTGCTCGACAATTAGTGTAGACTTAATGCAATGTCACGACGGACACGATCGTCTTTTTGTCGTCTTAATGAGTTAATTTACAGTGGCCGCGAGTCGCGACGTCTTATTAAACGAAAATGTTTTCATCCCAATACAGAGATGTTTATGAGTAAATATTTGTATATATCGAGAGGAAATTCCCATAACCTTAACGTAATAATCACGAGACTGTATGTTGCCCTTAGCATTGTGCTCCTTTCGCGCGATGTATTTTTTGTTATGTTGAAGAATGGAGAGATGTAAATGCCTCTTAAGTTTTATGAGGTTTTAGTTTTATGTCACAGCCCAATGGTAGCTTATAATAGTAGCTGGCAAAGGCTTTTTTATTACATTGAAAATGTAATGATCGCTAAAATGATTAATGGCTTACTAATTTGCAGATTTTGTAAATAATTATCTGGTTGCATAAAATGCATATCTACATGCGGGCCTGCTGTCAAAGTACATGTCTTTCGTAGAGGTTTTTAATCATTTTGTGGGTGGGCCTAATATTTAATAGATTCATAAGATAAAGAATTGATATAGGCACATCATATTTGTTTTTATCGTTCATCAAATTACGATTATGAAACGCGGGAACGAACTCGAAACATTGAGACAAGAGATTCCTATGTTTTCCGATTGTCTGATTAAAAATTTTATATTACCTATTTCGAAATTATTATTTATTTTTCGATTATTACTGAGATTATTACCAAAACTTGATAATATTAAGCAAACGAGCACTTAGTACATAACCTCAAAAAGCAATAACATTTATGTACATATAAAATTTCCGGGAATACCCGACGGCATTTTATGCCCTTTATGATTAAGTAAATATGTAGAGCCCGAGTAAAATTTTGATAAATTTTGTGGGTTGAGTGTTATTGATACTTCACAAGACATAGTCTATCGGAAATAAAGTAACAACTCCGAAAGGTGTTAACTTAACGATGAACCTTTTTATAGAGTCCCTGAGTTAGCTGCCTAGCTTTTCAAACAAAAAGTTGTTGAGATGTGGTGTGTGATACCTGATTGATTTATGAGGGCTTTATGTTAGTTGTAGAGTTTGCTATTAAGTAAATAACGTGATTTGATTTACCTCCTCCGCTTTTGTAGCACAGGTAGGGGAATCGCCACACATTGCCGAGGCCAACAGAGTATCCAACACAAGCCAATACAAATTGTATTTTATTGGCCCAGAACGGTCGGCGGGGCTTCAGGTGGGCTGTCGTGTCTTCCTCTTCTTCCTCGCAGTCACTCTCGTGTGACGCCGTATCCTCGTCGGGTGGCCTGGCGAAGGAAATTGGACTTAGTTTAAAGCTCCTATAGTAATGTGAAATTTTATTACTGGAATATTTCAGGTCACACTCATTTGGAATTATTATAATGTTTTTTGCATACGTTACTGGTAGGAACATTATTTTTTTAATAACAATATTCCAAGTATCTTTATGATGCTACAAAGAAATGAATATGTACCTTAGTAATAATAATTATTAGACATAAATATACTCGTAAAATCCGCAAATAATTGTTGCTGTATAAAAAAGAGATTCAACATGTCGTAGATAATTAATTAATGTAGATTAGGTGTGTGTCGAGTTTTAAATGAAATGACATGTTTGCGCAACTAATGAAATACTAAACATCACGCAGATAACAAAGTTTACAAATGAAGGAAATACTGGCTGCATGCAATACTTTTTCTTCTTACTCTTATTTTAAAATTGCCAAGGTTTTTCCTTTCGTAAGGTTATTTAAGGAATAGATTCTATGGCAAACACGAAACATGAAGAGCCGTTCTTTGATAAACAGAGTTGTTTGGATTAATGATGAATGATCTACAATGACGGTAGATTAAAGTGACGTCACACGGCTCAAAGGCTTTACCTACTTTTCATGATACGTAAGTAAACGTAGGTTTTACAATTTCGGAGACAGACTTTTAATCCGTTTGAGAAGTCTTTACTATATTTTGCAATTTCTGCCGGTACTGATAAAACTAAGTCATTGTGATTATCATGAAAGTCAAAACGTATTATTATTCCAGTAAAACCGACATTTAGTTGCTCTATTAAAAGTAGAACCATTAGAACATGTTACATTTACCCCAGTTGTGGTTGTGGTTTTAAAAGGAGAGTCCTTAATTATTGACGCAGGGCAGAAGTGTAATTATATTCAATGGATACATTAATACTTAATACACAGAAAACAGTTTCTCAAAATAGAACAGGAAATCAACAAGCCAGATTGACATTATGGAACAAGATGGATTAGTACCTATGTGTTGATACCGATATAGCCAAGAGTAGGTATCTGAATAAAAATAAAGCAAGGAGGCTGAGTATCATTGTCTTCATAAATTCACTGTCTAAGTATTTGTTCAAAGTCTAGAGATAGTCGGAACATTATTGTGAAATGTGTTTCGTAAAGTGTATTGCTAGAGTTTGATATTGTTAAGATTTGGAAAATCCTTTGAAGACGGGAAAATGTTTTCCTTACATTGTGCAATTACAGGTTTTTTTTTATTTGTATGGGTATGCAAACCGTACATGAGCGATGCCTAAAAATAGTAATACAAATAGTCTGTCATTATTTAAATGTATTGTTCACATTCACCTCCAACTAATAAATAAAACTAATTTGTCGATGCTCTTTGTTCCTGGAACTGATTATTAGTGCTCATTTGTCAATAAAAAGAAAAGAGGTTGCGTCATTTTTACCAGCTCTTTTTGGTGAAGGTGTCAACGCCATGTCGGTCGAGAGTTCTCTTTATATTTTTTCCACAGAGAAAATGGTGATATTAGGGCTTTCTGGCTTTGGCCCACATGATAAAATGACGATTCATTCACTTGTGTTGTCATACTATTGTTTATCGCTTATCTTAGAAAGCTATCGCATTAGCAATAGATATGAATTATCTAGCTCTACTTAAATGTCTGATTGATTTTCCTCCATGAAAATGGTCTAAAATCTCCATAAAATTCAAAAACAATTTAAAGAAGTAATCCCTAGCTGTCAACACGTAAGTAGGCAAACGTATTTTAAAATCATTATCAAGTAGGCAGTGATAAGGCGAAGCGGCGCGGGCGCACGATCAATCGTCGTATCCACGTCGTATGCGAGATATGTGTGTGTGGAAAGATAGCAACATTGCAGTGTTATCGGCTCACGGCGTGAAGGTCAAACGACCAAAACTCCCTATAAACATAAGCCTTTCGGGATTTTAGGATTTCTTCAAGTAGTTCATGTCATAGTTTAATCGGACACAAACAAAGCCTTCGCCTGACAGTGAATCTGCATGTCAAGTCATGCATTTTGTTTATTGGATTTACGATATTTAGGTATATTTTTAAATGATATTTCGAGAAGATTTTCAGAAGCATATTTAATATCTTCTACTTATTGTAAGATTACCACCACATGAGTGCCTTGTATACCTATGCAGTTACAATCTGGGAAGTACATACGTTTCTCATTGTGCAGCAAAGTTGCAGAGTATTTGCGATCTGTTATGCTTAGGATTTATTCTATGTAGGCACGAACTTGTCCTGGGTACTGTAACTGTATATGTAAACCTTCGTATAATGTCATGACCATACGACATAATACATATAGGTACCAGAGTATATCCAATATAGTTTTTAACAAACTACAGCGGCGTGACGCCATCAGATAGGCCCGAGAAACAAAGGAACCTTTGTCATTTTTATCATCTCGTTTAAAAAATATGAAATGGAAGGTCATTGCTTGTGTTTTAAGGCTATGAGAAGAGACGTCACGTACTACGAGTTTACTGACAATGTTACACTTCTTACGTTTTGATTGATTTGATCTTCATCATCATATGAATTTGTTGCTGAAGGGTACCATTGTCAGTCTAGAAACGTATGTTGACAATGAAGGATAGCCAGCAATAGCAATAATAAAGAAAAAGGTAATCAGACATTAATTTTGAAGAAAACCCGAATTTATGTAGGGTAAATACGCCAAATGTCGGCCTCCCCCCAAACTTCGGCCGTCTGTACATTTTCAGCTTGCATTCATTCAAAAGGTAATTAAGTGTTAGTTTTGCTCCTCGAATTGCAACCTTGGTTTATACTCTATACCTACAAATCGTTACTATCCGATTCTGTCACTTACTCTTCTCATACTGAGCGTCAGTAGCGATTGCGCCGTTGAAACATCAAATTCGCACGTAAAGTAGCTTACTCGAAGTGAATACTCACATTTTGGGGATTGATATTAGAACGATAAAACATTTATTTATTTTTGTTTTAAGCTTGATTGTCACTAATGGGTTATTTTTACTATATTTTAAGATAGTTTTTTCAGCGTTTTGCGTATATTTTTCAAGGAAAAATAGGAGGCCGCCATTAGGACAACAGTTTTGACTTAAAACCGGAGTCTCGGCCGTGGCCGACTTAAAGCAAATGCAGTCTATTTTATAAATTCCTATTGTACTAATTCCGTTGGCTTAACAAGAGAATTTGCAAAGCTTATAGGCAAATAGATCTATTTTACGTTTAATAGCCAAATAACGGCCGGGGTGATATTAGTTGAATCTCGAGAAATAAGGTACAAGAAATAGGGGCCGACATTAGAATCGTAAATAATCGTAATGTCGACCAGCCTCGAACTCAAGCGCCACTATACAGGCTGATGAAAAAATACTTTTATATTTTTTCATTTTCTCAAAATGAAATAATTTATTTATTATAATTCATTATATCGTATAGGAGTTAAGTTTAAATGTAGGAGTTGACAGTATTGTAGGCATGTTTATGGTAGCTTTATAGTTTGATACTTGCTATCTATTAAACCGTTCTTATTAGCTTAAAAAATATAAATGGTTGGTCGTGAATACGACTTTTTTTGTTTAGGGGAAACAAAAAAAATATTTTACTATAAATTAAACAAATACAATTACAAATGTATACTTAGTATTATATTATAATTCTGCTAAAATAAATCATGTTAATAATATTTGTCACTGCCTTAATTTAAAACAGCCTATATCTGGCCGACATTTGGAAAAAACGCAACCGACCTTGGGCCGTGAATGGCCGACTTTAGGGTTTTTCTGTTCTCGACGCATCTAAGCCTTATTACTTTTTTCTTTTCGTAGAAATATCAATCTTATGCCTATAAACATGACATAGATTAATCAAACTATCCAAAACCGCATCAGAAACTATCTTTCGTTGGAAACTGACGGTGCTATAGCGAACCGCAATCAGAAAATCGCTAAGGGGGCCGACATTTGGCGTATTTACCCTAATTACTAATCTATAACCGCTTGAGGAACAAGATAAATTCAACATGCTATAAAATTCATGAATGATAACGTGAACATGTAACCACGAGTAGGTATAATTGTATAATACAAAGTAATCAATTTGTAGGATAAAGGTCATAAATCACAATGCTTACTAAATAAATTAGGTGTAAAACTAACACGTTCTCCGCTAAAGGTTAGGCAGGTTAGGCCAACAAGTAGGTACCTACGCAGTACGTACAAAATGTAAATTGGAAAATTCCATTTAAAATTTGACCAAAGTAGAAGTCGATATCAAAGCCTTTATTTTAAAGGTCGGTTAGCTAAATGACTAACTAATCACGAGTCTAACAGTCAAAGTGTTCTCTGATTTTGCCATCAATATTATCTATTTGTCTGGCTGATTAACCAATCACTATAATGATGACCGAACAATTTTCAGTTCTCAAAACCCCGATTTGACCAATGGACTGCAATTTCACGGCTGGTTATGGTTATAGTTAAGTGGTGGAACTCACCTTTAGTTACATGGTTTTAGTTTAAAAAAAAAAAACAAGTTTCCGTTATGATAATATCTTTTCAGTTTTGGGTCAGTATCGGATTAGTACCGGAGGTACCCGTTCCTCGAGGTTCCTGTTAATTTACAGCTAAACTGATTTGGGTTGTTCGATCTTCCCTAAATTATATTTTTCTATTAGAATTATAGCATGAACAAACATGTCCTTAAATAAAAAAATATATCTAAATATCAGGGAAAAATAGTTTTTTTACCTACTTTAAAATTGGGATAAATATAAGGAATTTGTTCACAAATCTATACTAATCCTACTTATATTATAAATGTGAAAGTTTGTGAGAATGTATGGATGTATGTTTGTTATTAAATCACGCAAAAACGGCTGGACCGATTTGATTGAAATTTGGTATGTAGATAGGTAATACCCTGGATTAACACATAGGCTACTTTTTATCAACACACCACGCGGGCGAAGCCGCTGGCGGAAGCTAGTAAGTAATATAATAGAGAGGAAACTGATTTTGTTTGTCGAAAGGCTCCGACATTACTGAACCGATTGGAAAAGTTCTTTTACTGTTGGAAAGTTACATTTTACCTGAGTAACATATCTATATTTCATTTTTCCCGGTACGGGCGTAAGTTAGTTTTCATGGGACGCGGGTGAAACCGTGGGAATTTGGCTAGTAAATAATATATTTAAGTTTTTCTGCAGCCCATCTAGGACTTATTTAAAGCTCTTTCTTATCCTTGAATTTCATTGACCATCATAAGTTGGAAAAAAATTTATCGCAAAATATATTAAGAATCGTCTGAAAACATCTGAAGTATTTATAAAGAAAATATATCCAACATGTCCCAAAAATTAGACGTCTTATTAAATACGCACAAATTAATTAATGCAAAAGTGTCGAGTAAGATAATTTCGAGTATCCGTCTAAACCTGTGTGTATTGACAAAATTACCTACAGATGAACATGATGGAATGACACGGAAAAGCTATAATATTTCCCAATAATTGCCCGTTTTTTTTTATTTGTACACTTATGGACAGTTTTCTGTCTTATTTTATTTTTTGTAGCATTAGCCGTACGTTTGTTGCAATGCGACCGGTCACCTACAGCATTAGATATTGTACACTAACAACCTTTGTAGAGTGAATTGATGCTTGCCAGTCGACCTTGACAAATGACTGGCTATAAGCTATAAGCGCTTTTTAGTACAAAATAGGTAACCTATGTTTTATGTAGGAAAACATGCTACATATCATATTTGAATAGAGTAATTGACACAAGAGCTTTAGCTGCTCTACTGAAATATGTACTTCAGTTGTTAGATATGCTGTTCTAGGAAAAAGAATACCTTATTTCAATTTTAAAGTCTAGAGAAAATGAAAGTATATGTTTAGGTGAATTAGAAAATTTTGGCTTTTGTTTTGATTTATTTACTATTATTTTATTTAGGCTTCTAATGAGGCTGAGTAGCCTTTTTGAATCTATTCTTTCGCAAGTTTTAACATAGCAAATCTTTGCACTTGTAACTGTGGTGTTGGAAACTTATCATAAAATATTTTAATAGCTATCTATAACTAGGCGTAGGGTTTCTTGATAAAGTTACAGTAGTCTAATAAGTGCAAACTACAGCAGCCGAGCGCCATGTTTACGAGATGCGGAACTCTTTATTATAGGTTGAGGGCACAGCGCACATTGTAACAGCCACTTATGTTAAGTAATTGGACACCTTTGTTCTACAGTTAAGAGTAATCATACTCGTTACTCAGACCTCTTATGCCTAACTTATGTCTCAGAACACTCGAGTAGGAATTTCATGGTCTATATAGCATTGAAACGCTTTTTAGATTTTCACTAATCTGTAGGTACTCATATAAAAGAGAGAAAAAAAAATTGTCTGTACCTTTTAAGCTCCGAAACAACTGAACCGATTTGAAAAAATTCTTTCACTGATGGGCTATACTTTGTCCGGGTACGAGAAGGAGTTCCCTTGGACGCCAGTGAATCCGCGAGAACCAGCTAGTATTAAATCAGGTACTATCTATATACTAGAACTATACTTCTATCCAGAATCATTAATCGTTTGTAAAAAATCTACTTATTTATAGTTTTTGATTAAGTTTTCCCACTATTTGTACTCACTGTATATTTCGAGGAAATCATTAAATTGTACGATACAATAAGACTTTTATCATTCTCCAATCTTAATTCTTGAAATAAAGTGAATCATCGCATTGTCAAATTAATTATATTTAACTAGGTACATAGATATTTATCTATTAAATATAATTTCCTATGAAGACCTCATAGCCGTTGTTATTATGTATTATTTTAACTATTCGAGGTCATTGTACTCCCGGCACAGATGTTGCAATGTGAACTAGAACTAAATGTTTGAACAAACAAGTATCTATTTTGATTAATGCTAGCGACTTTGTACGCGGAGGTTTATATACTAAAAACTTCCTCGAGAATCATGCTATCGAGTGGTGAAAACCGCTTGAAAATCGGTGCAGCAGGTTTTGACTTTATTGAGAATAGATACAAAGACACATACTGTATGGGACTGAGTTTTATAATACGACTATGTATAGGTAAATTAGTGTTTGACTCATGAATCTTTGTAATGTGCTTAGTAACATTCATCTTCATACTGATTTATTTATACAGACTATTGGCCGACTAAAAGTTTTCATACCGATGTGTGAGCTAGCACTAGCTACGATACCGCTGTATTTTTATATACGGTTTACATAATAATATTATGACGATAACATTGATATGCATTAACAACAGTTGCTTGGAGTATTTAGGTACTTACACTTAATTTATCACCGATAGCTTTATAATCTTGATTGTAAATTACAGAAAGATGTGTAATATTCATAATATCCAATGCATTTACTTATTGTAAAGTGAAATAATGTTTTTTTTTACAATTAATTACATTTATTTTGAATCAATTTCGTAATATTCTGTTTCATTATTTACTATTGTAGTGGTAATTTTCAGGTGTAATGAAAGGTTAAGTTAGTTATAAATATCACAACATAATATCTTATATGACCTTCTGATCTCCTTATGTAAACAAAGTATCTATGCCTGTTATCAATGTTACAGATTGACAAATTTATTAGTTAATCAGTTATTCTCTAGTCTGTAAGTCCATTTTAACAAACTAAAATTGATTGTTTCCAATAAGATTCATTGAACAAAGCATGGCGTGTGACTAATGACGAGTTTGCTAAGCTATACCTGAGAATTACAATCACATTCTAATCATCGAATAAAATAAATATTCAGACAGTTTATTGTAAAGTAGGTAATATTTGACGTTTTCTTATAGAATGCGTGTAAAAATTCCTTGCTAAGAATTAAGTTAGGTTATAATATTGGAGAATTGTCTTCTACTGGTTAGCGCCGTGGGAAATCACGAGTAACCTATTCATTTATTGCAGAAGAGAATGTATGCATTGGCGATGGGGAGATTTGTACGGTTGATAGAAGTCAATTGAATAATGGCAACCCAGAGGATGTATCATTCGCAGAGGTACTCACGTAGGAGGACGAACTAGATGGAACAATTCCGTGGGCGATGTTGGTACCCGTCTTATAACCATTTTGCGGCCATCCGTGCATCCCATTCCGATCGAGGCAAGAGATCGGACTGACGGCGCGCCATAGTGATTGGTGCCACTGTCAGACCCTTCAGGGTAAGTGGCCACTTGCTCGTAAGGCCGAAGACACCGCGCGGATGCTGCACCCGAGGCTGCTGTCACATCACGAATTCTGTGTGTATCACTGAAGCTCTTCACTTTGCGCATTTGCCCAGAGGGCGTTATCATCGGCGCCGGAGCGTGCAGGTCGAGGAGCTTTGAGTTCTCCCTGTCTTGGCCGTCATACTGCTCCACGTGGATCGCCACGCTGGGCGCGGCGGCTTCCGTTGAAATTTCGATTTTACTCATACTATCACGTCACAGGGTCATGACGCGGTGACTATTGTCGCGTGCGTCGCTGGCGACGCGCGCCTGTGAATAATGACCGATCGCGAGGACGAGCGAGGTCGGCTGTGCTGGCGGACCGACTGCCCTGACTGGTTCGTCAATCGCGGCAAGGCAATTGGTAAACAAAGTGCGACTCTAGCGTCGAGTGGTGGGAGTATATCAGAAGGAGGGGGGACGGACGCGCATGCGCCGTGGCGGCCCTGAGACCTAGTACTGCGCTTGCGTTTATCTCAGGTTTGGCAACAATAGCTATGGTAATTTTATGTACGGGCTGGCAGTTAGTTGTCTTGATTTTTGACCATATATCAAAGTTAATTTTTTTTTTCATCTAACATTGATAGCTATTATAAAATTGGAATGTCACTAAAGAACAGTATGTCAGACTTCAGACTGGTGTCTATTTTAAAACCAGGCGTCTGAAAGTATGATAAATACATTTATTTAGGTGCAGTCGTACCTACCTAATACTAAGGTTAACTTATAAGTAGGAATTAGGTATTATAAATGTGACAGTAACTACATAAACTATGTAGATATATGTATACGTATGTCTAAGATTTTTCAATCAGGTTAGACTTACTTTTAAGTAAGTATTATCGCTGATTGGTACTTTCCCAGGATTCGTGAGTGCCTTACATTCTTACTCGAATAATTTTAGTGTATATGTATGATTTATTAATCTCAGAATAGCAGGGCAGGTGAACCTCGTTTAAAATTAAGTTTCATAATTTTCATAACATTCTGCGGATTAATTTATTAAAGAAAACATACGCCAGTGTATTGAAATATTATAGTCATTGTGATGTAACTATCCATAACGGATATTTATAATCGCAATCAATCCAGTAGTCCAAAGTTTGAACTGGTATGTCTTGTTTAAATTGCAAGACACAAACCTTCCTTCCTGTGTTCAACGGGACGTGGTCATGGGAACACTGTCAACTAGTTCTTCCTCTCTCTTGCAGCTTGTTACAGTCAATCCTCAAGAGTTTAAAATTATCATTAGGTGCATGCAAATTATCATTAATGCAGATGCCGTGTGTTGTGTGTGGCACATGCGTTGACAAATATACCTACTACAATTAAGTAATTACCTGCCTAGCCTGCGAAGTACCTACAGTTTTTTTTAGATAATCACTCACATACACTCTTTTGTAAAAAAGCGGACACCTATGCGAAATCTTAGTTTTAACGACTTTATGTGTGTTTCAAAGTTTTAATGACTATAGTATGTTACTAGGATCAAAAAGGTTAGCCAAGCATGCGCAAGAGTGTATTTAAAATTTGAATTTTTGAGAATTACTAAGTAACTGGTTAAACCTTGTTCTGGACAAATTCCTATTAAAAAGTTCGTAGGCGTTATGAAAAGTTTTGGATGTCATTTTCAAAATGTGATTGATGTACCTCTCTGTTACATGAAAATATTTTCATGTATTTTTTTTACTAAATGTTATACACTGATAAAAGTTTCAAAAGTACTGAACTAGCGTATAAAAAGATGGTATTCATTAATGGTGTCGAACAGTTTTAAATCCTGCAAAATATCCTGCAAAGTCGTTGTAGATAAAAATATTATTTAAAAATTTGGCTGTTAACTTACCAAATCGGCTCATATTTTTTGTTGAGTGTGGCTTGGAAAGTCTTCGACATGATCACAATAGATTCTAAAATATATATAAATCCTTATATAACAAGTATTTCAGCTCTACCGACCGGTGACCAACGTAAATGTTAAATGATAATATTAGGTAGCTCTTGTAGTATCAGACCGTGCCCCCTCTTAGCTGCTAATTTGTAATTCGTTCCCCACCGATTAACACTTATAATTTATTTACGTGCTTAGTGTCACCACAACGTATATGTACTGCCCCTCCTACCATTACGTGTAATCATTATAAGCAGGATGAGATTTATTGCCTATGTACTTTGGTGTAAACAAATCTTATAGCAGCTTACTTTCATAATTATGGATGTTATCAGTATGAAAAACTCTCTAAACCCTCGTATTTTGCCAGATTTACGTATTTACACAGACTTAAACCATTTAAATCTAAGATAATTACGTCACAGAAATAACAAACTTATCAACATAACGTTAGTACCTGAGGTGAAAGAAACGCTGTCAGTTTATCTCTGTTTATAACTTGTCTTGAAAGTCCAGTAGGATTAAAGCAACAAATTTGGACATACATCAGGGGTCACATTAATTGCAAGTGAAATACTTAAGTGATTCTGAAGGTGGACAGAGACACCCGTTTTAAAAGTTACCTCTACCACATTATGAGGTTTATAAATAGGTCAGTCAGATAAGTAAAATATTGAAAGCGTCCGAATAAATTCCTGTTAAGTACGTAATTAATATAATATATTAAAACTGCATTATAATTTTTCAGAAAACCACATCGAAAAATCTTCAAAATACCGACTAACTTTCTACGAGAAATTACTCCAGAAAAACGTTTAACAACTGTCTTAGCATTTTCTTAAAATTCAGAATACACTCTTAGTATTATGACTGGCTAAGCCTTTTGATGCTAAACTTTTTCCGTTGCCCGTTTTTTTTACAGCTGCTGGGACCTACCGTTTATTTTGCCTTCCGAGACACGGTCATTGGTATCCAAGTTATACTTAGAAAGTACACACAAACTTAGAAAAGTAGCATTGGTACTTGGCTGAAGTGTAATTGAATCTACACTCATTCTTGAAAAGTTGGTTCTCTACCCACTCGTACCCTCTAAAAATTTTAGTATCAAACCTGCGAATCTGCAGCATCAAGTTTACTACTTTTTAGCGTATTTGCGTTACTAGATTGTTTTTTTCTGAGTATGATTTTAGAAAAGTGACTGTATGTAATGGAGAATTACGTTTTCATCCCACCATCTCGGAAAGAGTAGTTTTATCCTTTGATATCTGAGTGCAAAAGCCGTTTTTATCCTCTAGAGCGGCAAAGTGATTTGAATTTAGAACATCGTGTGCAATACTCCATTTATGACAAACTTGATAAGACTTTTCAAACAAATACCTACATATTAAACAAATAAAATACTGCTTAAAATTTTTAATAAGTTAATTAAGTAATTTTTATTATTGTTTTTAAGTACATTTTTAACCTCGTTTTCAATTTTAAACGAAGTTTTAAAATAAATGAACTTTAATAGGTACTTCTTTTTAATTATTGAAACACTCGCTACGCTCGTGTTTCAATTTTAGAATCCTTCGCTTGCTCGTTCATCAAAATTGAGCCCGCGGTTAAAAAGCAACTTTGCACTCTTGTATAACAAATAACTATTTCCTGACAGAAAACTCATTTGGTGTCCATATCACAGGGGTGGATTTCAGGTGCCAGTCCGCCATTTTGGGAAGGCCGCCATTTTAGATTTGTAATGACGATTCTTAGATAGTCATGTTTTGTCATCAAAACTCAGAGCGTTTCTTATTGTCAGCAAAATTTTACCCTAATCGAAGACCGGGAAGTGGGGCAAAGATTTTCTTATATACATAGTTACAAGTGAAGCTAATATGTGTGTCATTTCATAACAAAAGGTACCTTATCGATTTTGGCGCTTAAGTCATTCACAGATACAAATTCTACAAGTTTGCTAAGACTATAAAAACGAAATGTCGTAAGTGCCAACGCCCATAAGGTACCTTTTACCGTGGACTGTCACATATAAGCTTGTAAAATAAAAAAGAACAGTAATTCGTTAAAGAATTACAACTCCTACTCCTTCACCGTGCACGCTGTACGGCTATGGAACAACTTGCCGCCTGAGCTGAGGAGCTGCCAAACTGTTGCTTTATTCAAACGGAAGTTGAAGGAACATTATGTGTTCTTATCATCATAGACGCATATAGTATTTAGTGTATTTATATATATATTTATTTATATATATACATATGTATTTAGGTAATTATTTTTAGTTATAGCTTCTTTCTTTTTTACACACAATCTGCATCTCTTCTTATTCTAACTCTCCCAAAACGGGCCTGCTGGAAGAAATTTCTCTTGAAATAAGCTGTGCCTATGTATTACATATGTGTTCTATCTTTCTTCTTTTCTGTATTCTGTGTGTGTATCTGTGTACATGAACTATTAAATAAATAAATAAATTTTTAGTAGTGACCCTCAAACTAGGCTACAGCCTGTATCTTGAGGATCTGAGTTGCAACAGTCAGTAATGAAGTAAGGTAAACGCGGGTGAAGTCGTCATGCCCCAATAGTCGTCAATTAATCTAAAAACTTTTATTTATTATTTCTACTGAACTTAAAATGGGCCGGTTTATATGTCAACATATTGTTGATAATATATTGCACAATTGAAATGACTATACGGGGTTTTAACAGTCATGGCGTCTAAGATATGTTATTCGAAACGTGTGTGCCCTAACAAAAAAGTTTTTTCGTGGAGTTCAGCTGTCAAAAGTGAAACTCAGCACGTGGTTTTGTCTTTTGATTTACATAACTCCAGTGGGATCTGTGGTATGTTTCTTTGTTTAATTAGATAGTTAAGTTTATTTGCTATGGATGTAATATGCAATTTGGAATACTTTTAACATAGAAGATATATTTTTTTAATGTGACATGTATTGGTACTTTAAAACTCCCATTTGACCCAAAACCCGTCAATTTTAGAATTATTTTGACGACTACTGGGACATGCTCAAAAGTTGCACCTAAACTCGTCACAATGAGGATATTTTGTGTTTTACAGTACAAAATGCGAATAAATAGCTAATATCGGGACTTTTACAAAATTGTTAACTCTCTAGTACAAATATATTTGAGGTTTAGACTACATGTGTTGATAAAACTGCGTTTCTTTTAAGCTTTTTCTTAGGGGTAAATTTTACTCTGCTGGGTCTAGATGCACGTACACAGTCATGTTATTCGATTCAATTAATATGTTTCTTAATGGCTAAATCTCCTGTTTTCTATGAGTATGCACTTTCTACAAGTGTTTTTTAGGTAAATATTGGCCGCTGTAGGCCTCCGCCATTCGATTAAGGACACGAAATAGGTACAATCTACCGCTTTGGGTACAACTTCCACTAGCCTTTGTTTCTACTACTGAAATACAAGATTTCAATTTGTGGCAAGCAAAAATTGACTGTTCTTACACTATGTTTGAATGTAAAATGTTTGAAAGAACTGCATGTCGTCACGCGTATTGTACCGCGTCTCCCTAACGTGCCTTAATAGCGCCGGTATAAAAATTATGTCATTCAACTAGTCTTTACGCAAAAAATATTAAAATCAGTTTTAAAACTAAGATGACATAGCTTCCATCCCTGTCACTTCTTTGCTTGTCGTATTCGATATCGATGGGTAAAGAGTAATCTTAAGTAAGATTTTTTATTTAAAATTGTATGTACCTAGTGATTGCATGGTCGTAATTTTAATAGCAGGTCATGACTGAAAGACACTAGAAGCAAGAGGGCCTTTTATAAGTCATAGAAGCAGTAAATCAAGGGGCCACAACATCAGATGCAGCAAGAAAATTTAAAACGCCCTTTTGAGACAACTTTAATGAAATAGTGACACAAAACCGACGATTATCCCTGTATACATCTATATATATAAAATAAAGTCGTGTTAGTTACTCCATTATGTACCGTGTTATAACTCAAGAACGGCTGAACCGATTTAGCTGAAAATTGGCAAGGAGCCAGGAGGTAGTTTAGAGCCAGGAGGAAGGACATAGGATTGTTTTTGTCACCATCCGGCTACGGGAAGCAGTTATCTCGGGACGCGGGTGAAACCGCGGGCGGAAAGCTATAGTAAACTATAGAAATGAACCCAAGGACAATCCCCGGTTCTGTGCTAAACTATTGCTAACTATGGAGGAAAACTACTTGGGCTATTGCGTTGGGATGTTAGTGGATTAGGATATAGAAAACTATAGGAACTATGGCACCTGCCGATGACAATGTATAAAATAATTGTTAAAAGGCAAGTGGAGGCTCGCCAGCTCACTTACTAGGCCCCCGGGAATCAGTCACTGAATAGCAACAAGAGGGCAATACATGAGCGGCTGAAGGGTGAGGATACCTCGGCGGACTTTAAACGCAGATCACGCGCTCCCTGTGTGTCCAGCATCACCGGCCCAATCGTCACTTACCACGAGGCACCTACCCTCCGAGCCAGGCTACTAACCCTGCTCTAGCGACTCCACTCTGGACGGCCAATGAAGGCAAGCCAGAGGCGGGAGACCTATCCCCCGTCATGCATCACTCCGGCCAGCAGGAGTGAAGCAGGACAGGGACAGTATACTCTCTCTGGAGTACTCGGTATATATAGCCCCGCGGGGTCGCTACTCCCCGTCATCCGAGTCAGATGCCCTGCGGGGCTTATTAGATATTATTATTATTGGGTTTGAACGCTTAGTTGTAATCAGAATTTTGTTTCATACCTTTAAAACATTTTTTTTTTGAACTGTCTATAGAGATTTTTTCAAATCGTACTTAGCATGCGCTAAGCAATCCATAAGTTTTGATGAATGACAACCTTACCTACATATTTATGAATGTTAGTAATTATTTCGCGGAAAGCTATATAAATGTTTTTTTTGAGGCTTTTATTTTTTGTGAAAACTAATTATTTTATTTTACAATTTTAATAGTAACAATTTTACTCGTGCTACATATGCACATGACTGCATGGTTATATGATTGATTACGAAATATATTTTATAGACTGATTTTGTGATTCCAAGCGTCTGATAGATAGGAATATAAATTAAAATGCAACTATGTATCTGTTTTATTGAATACCGTACCTTACCATGCCATAATGTAATGTTTCAAAGGTATATGCTTAACAAATTCAAGCACAAAAAAATGTACATAACTTGAACTTTATGTTCAAGAGCAGAGAGTTTACATTCGCATTAAAAGTTGACGAGTACTGGGAATATTTGACGAGTATCCGTACAAATCAGACGACTATTGGTACAAATCGCCCTTTTTTTACTTTTGCCTTAATAACTACATAAACCCATGAAAATGATTAAAAAAACATTAGTTACTTAGAATAACGAATAAATACTCTATCACGTCATGCAAAAATTTTCATTTTCTATTGAATATTTAACACACAGTAGCGCTTGAAAGTCGGCGATTTCCGAAATCCGACGAGTATTGGTACGTTTACCTTATGCGTTTTTAAAAATTTATCATTTATAAACCCATGTCTTAAAATCTCCGCTTTGTAGCTTCAAGTGTTGTATCTTAGTGTCGCGTCAGTGGGGCACAATAATTGAAAAGCCATTTTTTATAAAAAGCGTACTAATAATTTTCTTTTACAACCTTACTTATAAAAATCTCTAATCATTTTCTAAGCATAATTTTAACTAATCACAACTTAGTCTTAAGTAGTGATTAAATGTTAGTTAAGACATGCTTAAGCAACGTTTATAAGTAAGAATTTTCTTAAACAGCCATTAAGTATTACTTATTATTTTATTCACGTTTATAAGTAAGGCTTAAACTTTTGCGCTTAGCTTTATAATATTTATATATTAAGCTAAGTTTTGACATCATCATCATCCTCCGAGCCTTTTCCCAACTATGTTGGGGTCGGCTTCCAGTCTAACCGGATTCAGCTGAGTACCAGTGCTTTACAAGAAGCGACTGCCTATCTGACCTCCTCAACCCAGTTACCCAGGCAACCCGATACCCCTTGGTTAGACTGGTGTCAGACTTACTGGCTTCTGACTACCCAAAGGATAAATACCTAAAGGATGTTCAATGACAACCGGGACCTACAGTTTAACGTGCCACCCGAAACAGTCATTAGTGTCTAAGATATACTTAGAAGTACATACAGACTTAGAAAAGTTGCATTGGTACTTGCCTGACCTGGGATCGAACCCGCGCCCTCATACTTGAGAGGTTGGTCTTTTACCCACTAGGCCACCACGACTTTTTTTTTTGCTAAGTTTTAAGCTAAGTTTTGACGTGAAATTAAAAAATATGACATTCACTCACAAATTATTTAAGTTTTGCTGCACATTTTTGTTTTTCATGGATATGGATATTTATTTCAATGAAACACTAGCAATATTATTAATTATTTATTCTTAAAATTAGATATAATCGATGTTTATTTTACATAAAATTATGGTGATTTCGAATATTTATATGAATATCACAAAATTCGAAGAGCGACGGATGCCACATTAGTAATAGTAAAACGTAAAAAAATATTATAAAATTAAGTAAAGGTTGGGGCGCGGCGAGCGCGAGCGGCGCCCGGCGCGCCCCCGGCCGGCGGTCCTCCGGCGGCAGCACAGAGATAGGGAGAGAGGAAGACCGACACCGCCCGGTGCCGGCGGAGGAGCGCGGCCGCGACTAGCGTACTCAGCGCTGGAACAGCGGGTTGGGGAAGTCGGCCGGGTGCGGCAGCGGCGCGGGCGGCGGGCGCGCGCGCCTCCACGCCACCAGCCAGCACGCCACGGCCGCGGCCACCGCCACCAGCGCCAGCAGCGCCGTCAGCGCCAGCGCCACGGCCAGCCCCGCAGCCGACACGCACACCTCGCCCGCGCCTGCGCCTGCGCCCGCGGCTCCTCCCGCGTCGCGTTGCCGCGCTACCTGTGATGGGTCGCGCCGCTGCAACGTCAGGATTTGGTTGGATTCCACAGTCACTTCTTCGCGGAACTGGCCTGCAGGTGAGGATGCTGCACTGCTATCGATCGCTTCTCGTTTGCGTCGTTTACCAAAGGCGTCAGCGCCCCGACAGTTAACCTGCGTATAAATATTTTCATACTTAGAAGGGAACGTGTTCATGAAAGATTTATTTTTATTAAAAAGTTATAAATCGTGGTACTTACCGGTTGACATTTGCCGAAACAGACCCGTATGTTACATTGGAATCTTATGTTGTCGCTGCTGGGGAACTTGAAAGCGTTAAAGGCAACGCGTAGTACGCTACCGTCTTCGCTTCGCTCCCATTCACCGAATATAGATGGATCCGTCGCACATCCATCGGCGTCTGTCACCGGGTATTCGTTTTCGACGTTCGTGGCAACTTCGCTTGTTTTTGCTATGCAGCTACGTGCGAATCCACCGTAAATATCTACAAAATTATAAAGGGATGTAAGAAAATAAAATTTAAAAAATATTGTTTAATATATTTTAAAAATAACATAAATATGGTTGTCCCGCTATTGTTTTTATTTCAAAAGCATGTATTTGATCCTGATTTTGTTACTTACTTGAGGGTTGAACATCGACTTGTAAGACTAGGTTCTCTCCAATTTCTGCGGAGCTGACTTGACTGCCGGAGCGAGAGACGATCCTCATGGAGCACGTGGGCGGCGGTCCGGTGTTGGCGATGGTGCCGGCTGTCGTCAGCATCGACACATTGAACGCAAGTGTCACGTTCTGTTCGCCCGTCTGGTATATACATTTTATGTGGAACGCCTTTGCGTTCGAAGTAACTAGTTTTGGATGTTTCTGCATTACAAGGACGAAGCTGGCCAGACCCTGTAAAATACATATGTGTACATTTCTGAGGCTATGTCGTAATACATCTCGTGGATGTATTAGAATATAATAAAAATCTGATGTTATAGAAAGTTATAGGTGTCATTCATAATCATTATGAAAATGTGTTTAGAACTTACATTGACGTGAACTAAACCACACTCGCCGAAATGTACCGTGAAGTCGACAATAGTCTCTTCATCCTTGGGCGTATCCACTGCTAATCGACAGCGTTCGTCCTTGCTGTAGCTCTTTACATACAATACGCCATTAAAGTCTTTAATCTTCAAACTGACACGTACGCCGTCCGCAAGGCAATGGACCTGAATGATACGAAATTGTTAATGCCGATAAGCCAATTATACAAAACCTGTGGTTTTGTAATAAATAAATTAAAAAATAGCGAAACCCAAAAAAGATTTAAAGTAATTATGATTCGCACCTGCATATCGGGCAGAGGAAAATCGGTTCGGTACACTGGCGGGTTGGTAGTGTTGCAGTGAACGCGTGGGTTGCCGGTGTAGCCGGCGATGCACGTGCAGTGCGAGCGGTGGCCGACGGCGTCACAGGTGGCCGATGTGCCGCATGGCTCGGCGCGGCAAGCGTCCACGCACGTGCCATTGATACAGCGCTCTCGGTCTTCACATTGGGCATCAGCGCGGCAGCCTCGCGGCTCGCACTTGTCGCCGCGTGGCACGTAGCCTCGAGTCGCGTCGCACACACACCGCCCGCGAGCATCCAGCACTCGCCCTTCCTCCTCTCGGCATGGTACACAATCGCCATTGCTATCTATACCTTGCCCTTGTATACATTCTGTGATTGGTCCTGCGAGCAAAGAGTTGTTTTTATTTACAATATTGAGATAAAATGATATTTCAATACATTAAAGTCTTTATTGTTTATTTAAAATATACTCACGTTTATTGGATGTACACTCAACAAGAGCATTTCCTTTGTATCCAGGCACACATTCACAGATCATTGTCCTGACGGGTAGTGTGTCAACGACCTTGCACTCGGCATTAGTTCCACAAGGCTTTATTTCCAGACAAGGGTTAACACACTTAGCATTCAAGCATGCAGTTCCAGAGGGACAGTCAATATCAGTGTTGCACTGTGGCTGTCTGGTACTCAAGCATCCTTCTTCAGTACTTTGGTAGCCAGGTGGACAAACACAATGTACTTCGTGATTATGTACTCTGCATTCGGCAGGTTCGTTGCAAGTGGTAGCATTGCAAGGGTTAACACATTTAGAATTGATACATGATTTGTCTACTGGACAGTCGGAGTCTGCGCGGCAACCTATAGGTGTGCACGCAATCGATGGATTTCCTATGGTTCCAATCTTGCACCTACATGAAGCGCGATGTTCGTTGCCGTAACATTCAGCTGAGTCTCCACACGTGTTGGAATCAACCGAACAGGCTGGTATACAACGGCTGTTGAAACATGTTTCGTCATCTGCACATTGTGAATCAGATTGGCAAAGAACTTTGTAGCACCCGGTTCGAGCATCACCTATAAAACCGGGTTGGCAAGCGCAGACAGGTTTGTGGTCTTTAATCTGGCAATCTGAATTAGGGCCGCATTCGCAAGGATTTTTACAGAAGGATGTTATACAAGCATTGTTGGTTGTGCAGTTATCATCAGTGGTACAAATTACATCTTCAATAGTTGTTGTTGCTGGACGACAAACTCCTCCGCCACTGCTCACGTATCCTGGCGGACATGTGCAGAGCATTGTGCGTACTGGTAGAGTTGGTGACACTTCACACTGTGCTGGAATGGCACAGGGACGTAATTCTGAGCAAGGATTAACGCATCTAGATGATAAACATGCCAGTCTTGAAGGACAATCGGCGTCTACGTAGCACTCAGCTGTTATTTGGGGCTTACATTCGATATATGGGCTTCCAGTATAGCCATGTTCACATTTGCAGACGGCGATATGATTTCTCACCAAGCATGTGGCTCTAGTTCCACATATATGTTCACTAAGACATGGATTCACGCACCTGTGAGCACGACATTGTTTGTCCTGTGGGCAATCACCATTACTCCTGCACTCTATCGCATTACATCCTAGATAAACATCACCCTCGAATCCTGGACGGCATCTGCACATAGGTAAATTCCTTTCTACGTAACATTCGGCATTAGGACCGCACGTGCTATTTAAGAGGCATGGGCTGATGCAGTTGCCATTAATACATGCTTGGTGTGAAGGACACTCTGAGTTGCTGCGGCAGCCAACTATATGGCATCTGCGATATGGATCTCCTTCAAATCCTTCGCGACAAGAACAAATAGGCCTGTGATTTCGTATGAAACATTCCGCGTTTTCTCCGCAATTACATGGGTTACGACAAATTCTATTAACACATGATTCGTGATCACCGCAGTCTTTATCAGAAGAACAGCTAAGTGCGGGTAGTTGTGCTGGTTTACAATTTCCGCCTTCTTCAGGAATGTACCCATCAGGACAGTGACATATCAAGGTTCGGAATGGAACGCTGTCAGAAACAGTACAACGAGCGTTGCCAGTGCAAGGTTTCAATTCGTTGCAAGCTTCGCGACATTCATCCCTTAAACAAGCATAGCCACTGGGACATTCGCTATCCATGCGACATTCCGGTTTTCCAATTACATCAATTCTCGAGCAATAGACTAGAGGATCTCCAAGGGGTAATGCTGTCGGACACTTGCAAGAGGCGGCATGATTTCGTGCGAAGCATTCAGCGTTGTTGGCACATGGGTTGCGTCCATCGCTTGAGCAAGCGTTACGACAAGAACCCCTCACGCAAACACTATCGTCGTTACAGTCATTGTCAACCTCACATTCAGCAGCTTGACATCTAGTATACGGATTTCCTGTTGTGCCCGCAGGACAGCGACAGTTAGGTCGATGTGATTTGCCGAAGCATTCCGCGCTGATAGCGCAAGGCGCATCCACAACGCATGGATTAACGCAAGCACCGTTGTAGCAGGTATCACTGTCGGGACAATCTGAATCTGAGGTACATCCAACTGTAAAAAAAAATTCAAAACTTAATAAACACATTCAATATTTATAATTAAAACATACAGTATGATGTAAACGTATTGACTTGCCTTTAGTGCACCCGACATATGGATTGCCTGAATATTCTCGCTCGCAGAAGCAAACAGGATGGTGTCTCACTACGGTACACTCGGCGTTAGATCCACATGCGCATGGATCTGCGCATGCGCCATTGACACATGCTTGTGATAGAGGACAGTCAGAGTTAGCTTTGCAGCCAACTGGGATAATCGATTTGTCTGATGCTAAAAAGAGACATAAAAGAGTACATAAAATGAGTACCTATAACATACAAAGAAAAGGCCAAAACTTCTGTATATTAATAAGTGTTACTAAGTACATCATTCGGACAACAAAGAGAAACTTACGTGGGGTGCATCGAGTATGTGCATCGCCAGAATATCCTCTCGGGCAAGAGCATTGTGGTAAATGATTTATAACTCGGCATAACGCTCCGAGTCCACATGCGTCATTGCATGGGTTCACGCAAGCACGGTCGACACAGGCTCGTTCTGAACCACACTCGTCATCATTGTAACATTCAAAGAAAGTCGGCTGCCGTGGTACTGCGAAGACAAAGACAGGTGTGAATAAATGCAACATTGTGTTGCATACACAAACAAAATACTATTTATGTTTTCAAAATAGGAACTTACTGGTGTTACACTCTGTTCTCGGGTTGCCAGTGTATCCCGGCGCACACCTACAGTGAGATGTATGGTCAATAGAATCACAAAGAGCATTCTGTCCACAAGGATCAGCTCTACAAGATTCGACACAACTTCCACGACGGCAGGTTTGACTGTTGGTGCATTCAGAATCGACTGAACATTCCGGATCAGGTGGAGCTCTACAACCGTTATCGGGTGTTACGCGTCCGCCATCGGGACAGACACAAGCCACAGCACGTAATGGTAGCACATCGACGATCTTACAAATTAGACCAGAGTCGCAGGGATTTCCGAGGCAAAGGTCAGTGCAACGTGCATTCACGCAAGCAAATGGTGCGGAACAATCGGAATCAGTGTTACATTCTGTGGCATCATGTTGAGTAGTGCATCCGAGGCTGTACGGGTCTCCAGTACGACCTGCAGGGCAAGTACATATAGCGCGGTGGTTACGCGTCGTACATAGAGCGCCGGGAGCGCACGACTGGTCGGAACAGGCTGGCTGGCATACTCGGTTGAGTCTGTTGCAAACTTGGGTGTCATCGCAGTCTTCATTGTAGTGACAAACTGCTGAAACGCAGGCTCGGCGTGGGTCTCCTTGGGTACCCGGTGGGCAGCGGCAGCTGGCAATATGAGCAACCGCCACGCAGTTTGCATCTCTTCCACAGGGCGTACCGAGCGTACATGGGTCTTGGCAATATCCGTTGACGCAGCTCTTATCAAATGGACAGTTGTCGTCTGATGTACATTCAGCTGTTAACGAACAGATATAATTTTTTTAATCATAAATGTAAGTGCTAAAAAGATAAAAATTATAGGTATGTATATGCATAGTAATGAAAAGTGAAGCTTACGTGTGTAGCAGATGCGCGAGGGGTCGCCGGCGGTGCCAGGCGGGCAGTGGCAGCGCGCGCGATGTTGCGCCGCGTCGCACAGAGCGCCGGTGCCGCATGCGCCGGCGCACGCTGACACGCAGCGGCGCGACACGCACGCCTCAGCTCCGCCGCATTCTGCATCCGATGTGCACGTCACACCTGGTGAACCTGCGCGCACAAAAAATGCTTGTATTTATTGTGAACTAGCTGTTTTCAGCGGTTTCACCGGCGTCCCGGGGGTATTGCTTACAATACCCGGACAAAAACAACCATAGCCTATGTTACTCGGGGATAGTCTAGCTTTCCAATAGTGCCGTGAAAGAATTTTAAAATCGGTTTGGCTAGTCTTAAGGGATATATAGTATAGAGGAGAAGCATATTACATATCAGGATCTGAATTGGTATACTAGTTATTTGTGTAGTAAAATAAGTGATGAAGAGAACTTTTAAAATGACACAAAACTGACCAAGCGTGCAGCCTATCTGGGGGTTGCCCTGCAGCGGTGGCACGCAGGCGCATGTGGCGCGGTGCGCGCTGGCGCGGCACTCGGCGCCGGGCCCGCAGCTGATTTCGGAGCAAGCGCTCACACACGCGCGGTTAACGCAATGTTCTTCTGAAGCACAGTCACTGTCCGAACTGCACTCACCCCCTGTAAATATTAATTATATTTAACATCGATAATATTGTGCGACAAGACTGAGTTAATAACATGTTGTAAATTCACCAGCTTTTTCTAGAGCGTTTGAGAATATTTACACCGAAATCAAACACAAGTTCTCGTAACCAATATTCATTTAAATTAACCTTAATAGAACCTTGAATGACCTACGGAAGAATAGGTGCGGTGAAATGTAAGTACTTGTAATGCTGTATATATATATTTACATGCATTTCATGTACATGGTGAATATCCACAGTGCAGAATGTAGTTTAATATACATACTTTCAAAAATCCTCTTGTGGGAACTTTTTACCAGTCTTACCTAAGGTTAGGAACTTCTTCTTCTTATAATGAAAACATTTTCCCTAGATTTCTGTAAATATTTCTTCATAACGGCAATAATACTTATAGACATTCATTTTAATTTTCAAATAATGATCTATGATTTAAAAATACTTACTTGGATTACATTGTACTGAAGCATCACCAACGAGAGGCTTAGGGCACTCGCAAACAAGTGTTCTGAATGGTAATGTGTTTGCAACTCTACATTCCGCACGAATGCCACAAGATGTTGGTTCACAGGGGTTCTTGCATACGCCTTGCAAACATGCTAGGTCGGGTCCACATTCTCCATCCATTACACATTGGCCTGGTTCTAAAACTAAAAGAAAATTATATTGAAGGGGGTTACTGAATCACTTCGAGCTTATTATGAAATAATGAGATGAGATTCAAAATGGCTAACCTTGACGACATTCGATCTTGGGGTTGCCCTGAGTGCCCCTCGGGCACTCACACGAAGGTACATGGCGAACTACGGTACAGATTGCTCCTTGAGCACATGCGCCAAGGCATGGGTCTCTGCAAGAACCGCGAGAGCAAGCCAGCCATGAGGAGCAATCGTCATCAACAATACACTCAGCTCGGCGACAACCCGTCCATGGGTCGCCGTGGGCTCCGGCATTACATTCACATGAAGCAGTGTGACCACGCGCAACACAATGCGCCTCGTCGCCGCAGCGAATGCGCAAGCACACCTTCACACATGAACCACTTTCACAGCTTTCGTCATCTGGACAATCGTTGTTGCTATGGCATTGCACTGGAAAACATAAACAATAAAATCGTTATTTATTTTATTTTTTTACATTTTTAGGAACATGGCTAAGTGGGCCAGGGCAAAACTTGACTTTTCAACTAGATATAGGTACCCTGTTTATTAGAAGTCAGCATGCCTTCGAAATTATGTAGCCATTCTGTATACAATTATCATATTATTTGGATAAGACACAAAGTAATACAAAACTTATATACATTAAAATATAGACTTATTTTAGGATACCTAATGTTGAGTTTTGTGTTCAGGATTACAATTATGAATTAATTACCTGAGTAACATCCAGTGTAGCCATTGCCTTCATAACCTGGTAGGCAAGTGCAAAGGGCTCTGTGTTGTTTGGCTATGCAGCGTGCATTGAGTCCACAGTTGTTAGGGCCGCAAAGTGGAGAGCAACGATCATTGACACAAGCAGCGTTATCAGGACACTGATTATCCGATATGCACTCGGGCACTGGCGTTATCGACGAGATCATGACGCAGCGCACCAATGGCGAGCCGGTGTATCCCGCAGGGCACGAACATACTGGTGAGTGTCTCACACCCGTGCATATTGCGTTGAGTCCACATGCGTTAACGCACGGATCAGTGCACTTTCTGTTGATACATGCACGGTCACCGGAGCAGTCATCGTTCACAGTACATTCGTAATACGTGCAAATTCCATTCCGGCAGGTGGCGTGGGCCCCACAAGGGTTGGGATCACAAGGATCGTTGGGCTTGGCTGGTGTTTCTTCATGAAAAAAATAAAATCAGTTTAGTATATCCTGGTAATCTTTGCTAATAGTGTGAATAGGCATTGCGTATGTAATATTATCAAAGCGGCAGGAAATTCCACAACTTACGCCGCTTTTCGAGCACGGCAATTCATCTATTGATCCTCCCTTACAATAGTGAATAGATGAATAAGTGCCAAAAACGTGTTCAGAAACCGGTTGCAAAAGCTATGTATATTTTATCAGTAGCTATGTTAAAAAAATACGACTATCGCACCCGGTACAGTAATCAATGAAAAAAATAATTAAAAAATCAGAAAGACAGAAAAAATCATCAAGAATCAACATGTTCAGGCTAGCTAGACCCTGAGTATATGGTAGATGCCGTTACAAAGTTAAATATCGTGAATATGTTTTTTGCCTTAATGACTAACAGCTATGTTATTAGCTTGAATTTGCTTGAATTAATACCAGTTAATACTAACCTATACAATCGATGAATGGATCGCCAGTTGTCGGCGGTGGGCACCAGCAGATGGGTGCATGATTAAAGACGCGACACATAGCTCCATTGCCACATGTACCAGGGCAGGGATCAATGCACTTGTTGCGTACGCAGGCGCGGTCCCGCGGGCACTCTGAGCTGACCACACACTCGGGCCTACAGCCTGTCGTGGCCGCATCACCACTCGTGCCGCTCGGACATGTGCACATGGCGCTGTCTCCTACTACGGAGCACAAGGCTCCGGGCCCGCACGGTGACGGAGTACAGGGTGGTTCTGTGAATACATAATCAGTTCATGTTTTTTGTCATATTCACAAACATAAACCATTCTAGAATATTTTCTTTTTTTAACTTACGGGTTACTTCCGCGTAGCATCTTTCAAAAGCGTTTCCTCTAGTTCCAGTGGGGCACGAACACAATGGTATGTGATTGACAGTTTCGCAATCAGCACCTACACCGCAAGTACCCTGGCAGGGGTCTCGGCAGTGAGAGCGTATACAAGCTTTTGACGGTGAGCAATCCGAGTCAGCAACACATTCAGGTCGACAGCCAGAGTTAGGATCTCCACGTAGTCCAGGCTCACATTCACAAGAAGCACCTGCTCCTCTTACTCGACACAACGCACCCGGTCCACAGGGATCGTTTGGTTCTTTAGCTGTAACATCATGAAAAAGTTTTAACACTTGTCTGCGATACGCCTACTGAAGCAAATATGGAAAGCTTTTCTTTAAGCTACAATAGTTGTCGACATTTTTAGAGGCAAACGGCGCACTTGGTTTCACTAGTAAAACCCATGCCTAAGCTTTAAAAGTGAAGACGCAAGATTGCCGCGACCTACATCACACCTATATTTTTGGAAAATATTTTCAATTATTATTATTTATTCATTTAAACTTTTAAAGCAATCGACCGCTTGATCTAATCTGTCTTACGAATATTTTCGATGGGACGGCACGCCGTAAGAGGATTTCCGGTAGTGGAGGGAGGACAAGTGCAGCGTGGCTCATGAGCTACTGGGACACAATCGGCTCCCTGGCCGCATGCTCCGGGACAGGGATCTACGCAACGTCTGTTAATGCACGTCAAATGCAATTCGCAATCATTAGAATCCAGACACTCGTAACGACAGAATGGTGGCGATCCGAAGAAACTTGAACGGCAGCGACAGAGGCCATCAATGCAATCGGCATTCGGCCCACAATCCGGGCAGGGTGAATTCTTTTTGGGTTCGGTCTCGAGGGCTGTAAAAACGTTAATATTCAATAAACGTATAATTTATATTTTGCGAGAAATAAATATAGCCATTTATGCAAAAATGGTTTACCTGGCATACAGCGAATAAATGGATCCCCAGTATAGCCAGTAGGACAAGTACAAATTGGCGAATGCATGGTTGTTCGACAAACGGCGTGGGCTCCGCACGCTCCAGGGCAAGGGTCACGGCACTTGCCAGCTCGGCACGCTAGCACAGTCGGGCAGTCGGCTGAG
Source organism: Helicoverpa zea (assembly GCF_022581195.2). NCBI lineage: Eukaryota > Metazoa > Arthropoda > Insecta > Lepidoptera > Noctuidae > Helicoverpa > Helicoverpa zea. The sequence continues at coordinate 6,965,656 of NC_061457.1, forward strand.
CTGCGACATTCCGGTCGGCAACTAGGCGGCTCGGAGTGCATGGGCGGCCGACAAGAGCAATGTGCCACTGAACCTTGCGCACGACACACGCTGTTTGGACCACATGGATTCGGCGAACATGGATCCGACTCCACAGGTTCTGTATGGGTATTTCGGCATTTGTTACTTAATTGTATGTAGTACTTTGTTTGATCAAAAATGGTCGTAGTGTATCAAATTTTTAGGATCGAATATTGTATTTAATATTTTCAGAACAAACTTTTTGCTTTCATAAGGTGGCACCACCTAATTGGTTTAATATCATATTTAATGTATACGCAAAAGAGAAAAGTGAAATTATGATTTAATTAGATATATAGAGCTGCGTATTATTGTAGATTTGATATTGTCATGCATAAGATAAGGCATACATCCATACCTCTGGCTGGCTGACAGGCTATGAAAGCATCTCCTTGAAGCGGTGCTGGACATTCGCATATGGCTATGTGATTGTAGACGTTGCAGATTGCTTGGCGACCACACGTGTTTTTGCACGGATCTATACATTTGTAGTTTACGCAGGCTTGACGTTTGTTGCAATCATTATCAGTAGTACATTCGGGACGACACTCTATTGTGGGATTGCCGTGGTATCCCGGAATACATGAACAAGTACCGTTGCTACAGATAGCGTTACTTCCGCAAGGATTGCCTGCGCAAGGGTCTACTGGCAGTGGCTGCGGCTCTGTAAAACATTGAAAATATTTCGTTAAAATTTTAAATTTAGGAAAACACGAAAGTTTATTAAAATATGCTCAATTATATGTGATAATAATAATAATATACAATAAAATTAACGTAACAATCTACGTACCATCAAATAGATAGCATCCAACAAAAGAGTTACCGCGATAGCCTCGCAAACATGTGCAAATAGCCAGATGGTTCATAGCTCGGCATTCTGTATTGGAACCACAGGATCCAATGCAAGGATCAACACATCTCTCCCGGACACAGGCTTTATCATTTGGACAGTCTTCGTTGATAGCGCATTCTGGCGCACATCGTGGTGGTGCTCCGAAGTATCCTTCCATACAACTACAGATGGCGGAACCAGCGGAGTCTCTACATGTAGCAAATGGCCCACAAGGATTGGGTTCGCAGGGAGACTTTATTTGTGGCGGTGTCTGTTTTTCTTTTGAACACCTGATGAAGGCATCACCTTCAAAACCAGGTAGACATGTACAGTATGGACTATGGTGATAGACGCGACATTGGGCATTATCTCCGCAGGCACCGATGCATGGATCCACGCATCTCTGCTTGACGCAAGCTTTATTGAGAGGACACTCCGAGCTCAACATACATTCCGGTCTACAATTTGGTGGGTTGCCAATATGGTCCTTAAGACAAGTACATATTGCTTTATTGGCAGCAGCAATGCAAGTACTGTATGGACCACATGGTGACGGATTGCATGGATCAGTAGGTGACTCTGTCAAAAATAAATCATGGGTTACTTTTGTTTAGTTAAATACGTAGAATTTGATTAGAGTTTGAAAAGATAAATTTTACCTTGTTTAGGAATACATCTATCATATGGGTTACCTACATATCCCAACGTGCATGCACAGTTGGGAATATGATTAACCATTTGACATTGTGCATTCGTTCCACATAGACCAGGACAAGGATCTTGACATTTGTTATTGATACATGCTAAATTGTCTGTGCAGTCAGAGTTGATGACACATTCTGGTCTGCACCCTTCATAAGGGTTACCTAAATATCCCGTTACACAAGTACAACTACCAGCATTGTTACGCTCTTGACAGACAGCGTTCGGCCCGCATGGGTTAGGCACACAAGGTTCAGTAGGTGGTGGTGGCTTTTGAGCTGGAACTAAAAGTGAATGATTTAGAAAAAGAAGACAACAATTTTTAATAATTAAAGAGTTATTATTTATTACAGAAATTTTTAAAATACCTTTGACAGGAGTACACTGATAGAAAGAGTCTCCTTCATATCCTGGTTGACATGCACATTGTGGCGAATGACTGATGACTCTACATTCCGTGTTCAGACCGCAAGCACCAATGCACGGGTCAGCACATTTGTTATTTATGCAAGCCTTATCAAAGTTGCATTCACTGTTTGTAGTGCACTCTGGACGGCAATATGGTGCTTGCCCTATGTAACCAGGTTGGCAGGAACACGTGGGTGCTTCGTTTACTACTCGGCATTCAGAATTGGGACCACACGGTGAGGGTTCACAGGGTGTTCGCTTTGGTGGTGGTTCATCTAGTAAACACATAGCATAGTCAATTCGACAGCATTTATTATTTTGTCTAAAACATTCATTTCGAGCAACAAGACTTGTAACATTAAATGAATGTAAAATAATATCAGTGATACTTACTTTGAATGATTACGCAGTGAGTAAATGGGTCACCAGTGAAACCATTTCTGCAGTAACAAATGGGCTTGTGGTAGTGTACTCGACATTCTGCGTTCAATCCGCAAGAACCAATGCAGGGGTCGGCGCACTTTTGATTTGAACATGACATGAGACTTGTGCAATCCGAATCTACCAAACATTCGGGTCTACAAGATGGAGGTACTCCAATATAGCCAATAAGACACGAACATACGGCTTGTTCTTGCATTGCTCGACATACGCTATACGGGCCACATGGGGACGGGTGGCATGGATCTCGACTTACTGAGATTGCTGAAATAAATATGCATTCCATTCAGTTCACTATAAAAAAAAACATCTAAAACTATAAGGATATAAGATCTGTTTACCTGTTACTGGTGTACATGAGAAGAAAGCGTTTCCTGTAGTATTTGATGGACAACTACACATCGGTATGTGATTATATACTTCACATAATGCACCATGTCCGCATAGATTTGTGCACGGATTAATACATTTGTTGTTCACACATGTTACTGTAGAAGGACAGTCAGAATTGTGTGTGCATTCTGGACGACAACTCAAGTAAGGATTTCCGAAGTAGTCGGGCCTACATGTGCACTGGCCGTCATTACAGTCAGCGTTTGCTCCGCAAGGACTTGGATTGCACTTGTCGTAAACAGTAGGCACGGGATCTAGAAACGAGAATATAAAATGGGTAACTAACTATGTAACCTAAAAAGCTATGTTCGTTTTCTATGTGGATCATAATAATATAAGCATGAGTTGCTTTGTAAACTACAGCCAATTCCCGCGATTTGACCAGTGCTTTACCTCTTCATAGTTAAGGTGGCTTCTACTGGTAATATAATGATAATTTATTATATTATTTTTAATAATTTTGTAACACGGAGTCCGGGGTATTCCTGAGGTGCTTAATAAGATGTAAAGTTGGCATGAATGCGATGAGAAGAACCACTTACCAATTTTCTCCTTTACATGACAACTTTGGAATGGATTGCCAGTGTATCCCTCCATGCAACTGCAAATAGCAGCATGCTGATAGACTTGACACTCAGTGTGTAATCCACATGAGCCCTGGCATGGATCGCGACATTTCTGGTTAATGCAAGCTTTGGTGCTCGGGCAGTCAGAGTTAACTGTACATTCTGCTCGACAGTTCGGTGGAGAGCCAACGTAGTTATCCAGACAAGCACATGATGATACTTGGTTTACGATTTGGCATTGCGAATTTGGTCCGCAAGGCGATGGTACACACGGATTTTGATGTTGAACTGGGACTTCTATAAAATAAAAGTTAGTGTTCTGAAATACATGTTCATTCGAATGATATTACACGTTATAATGAATTTGACACCCACCTTTCACAATAGCACATCTAACAAATGGATCTCCTTCAAATCCTCTTTTACAGGAACATATTGGTGCATGGTTTACAACTCTGCATTCTGCTTCTTGACCACACGAACCAATACATGGGTCAACACATCTTTGCCTTACACAACTCTTGGAAGTGTCGCATTCCGAGTTAACTGTGCACTCAGGTCGGCAGTTTGGCGGAGATCCGTAAAACTCTGGCATACACGAACATATTGCTAAACCATTATTGTCCTTGCAAAGGG